>NW_028154209.1:175000-197704 GCF_964211835.1 Anser anser
TGGGTACACCTGAACTCCCTGGGGGAGCCTTTACGCAACCCCACACTCAACAGGACTCTGCGTCTTCACTCTTTCCTAACAACCCTAAACATAACCCTAACCGGAACAAGAAGCTCAACCCGAGTTAGACCCGAAAAAACACGTACGGTGCCACTTTCTGCCATCAAAAAGTGCTCTCAGCGGAAGCCTTTGGGTACACCTGAACTCCCTGGGGGAGCCTTTACACAACCCCACACTCAACAGGACTCTGCGTCTTCACTCTTTCCTAACAACCCTAAACATAACCCTAACCGCAACAAGAAGCTGAACCCGAGTTAGACCCGAAAAAACACGTACGGTGCCACTTTCTGCCATCAAAAAGTGCTCTCAGCGGAAGCCTTTGGGTACACCTGAACTCCCTGGGGGAGCCTTTACGCAACCCCACACTCAACAGGACTCTGCGTCTTCACTCTTTCCTAACAACCCTAAACATAACCCTAACCGCAACAAGAAGCTGAACCCGAGTTAGACCCGAAAAAACACGTACGGTGCCACTTTCTGCCATCCAAAAGTGCTCTCAGCGGAAGCCTTTGGGTACACCTGAACTCCCTGGGGGAGCCTTTACGCAACCCCACACTCAACAGGACTCTGCGTCTTCACTCTTTCCTAACAACCCTAAACATAACCCTAACCGCAACAAGAAGCTGAACCCGAGTTAGACCCGAAAAAACACGTACGGTGCCACTTTCTGCCATCAAAAAGTGCTCTCAGCGGAAGCCTTTGGGTACACCTGAACTCCCTGGGGGAGCCTTTACGCAACCCCACACTCAACAGGACTCTGCGTCTTCACTCTTTCCTAACAACCCTAAACATAACCCTAACCGCAACAAGAAGCTGAACCCGAGTTAGACCCGAAAAAACACGTACGGTGCCACTTTCTGCCATCCAAAAGTGCTCTCAGCGGAAGCCTTTGGGTACACCTGAACTCCCTGGGGGAGCCTTTACGCAACCCCACACTCAACAGGACTCTGCGTCTTCACTCTTTCCTAACAACCCTAAACATAACCCTAACCGCAACAAGAAGCTGAACCCGAGTTAGACCCGAAAAAACACGTACGGTGCCACTTTCTGCCATCAAAAAGTGCTCTCAGCGGAAGCCTTTGGGTACACCTGAACTCCCTGGGGGAGCCTTTACGCAACCCCACACTCAACAGGACTCTGCGTCTTCACTCTTTCCTAACAACCCTAAACATAACCCTAACCGCAACAAGAAGCTGAACCCGAGTTAGACCCGAAAAAACACGTACGGTGCCACTTTCTGCCATCAAAAAGTGCTCTCAGCGGAAGCCTTAGGGTACACCTGAACTCCCTGGGGGAGCCTTTACGCAACCCCACACTCAACAGGACTCTGCGTCTTCACTCTTTCCAAACAACCCTAAACATAACCCTAACCGCAACAAGAAGCTGAACCCGAGTTAGACCCGAAAAAACACGTACGGTGCCACTTTCTGCCATCAAAAAGTGCTCTCAGCGGAAGCCTTTGGGAACACCTGAACTCCCTGGGGGAGCCTTTACGCAACCCCACACTCAACAGGACTCTGCGTCTTCACTCTTTCCTAACAACCCTAAACATAACCCTAACCGCAACAAGAAGCTGAACCCGAGTTAGACCCGAAAAAACACGTACGGTGCCACTTTCTGCCATCAAAAAGTGCTCTCAGCGGAAGCCTTTGGGTACACCTGAACTCCCTGGGGGAGCCTTTACGCAACCCCACACTCAACAGGACTCTGCGTCTTCACTCTTTCCTAACAACCCTAAACAGAACCCTAACCGCAACAAGAAGCTGAACCCGAGTTAGACCCGAAAAAACACGTACGGTGCCACTTTCTGCCATCAAAAAGTGCTCTGAGCGGAAGCCTTTGGGTACACCTGAACTCCCTGGGGGAGCCTTTACGCAACCCCACACTCAACAGGACTCTGCGTCTTCACTCTTTCCTAACAACCCTAAACAGAACCCTAACCGCAACAAGAAGCTCAACCCGAGTTAGACCCGAAAAAACACGTACGGTGCCACTTTCTGCCATCAAAAAGTGCTCTCAGCGGAAGCCTTTGGGTACACCTTAACTACCTGGGGGAGCCTTTACGCAACCCCACACTCAACAGGACTCTGCGTCTTCACTCTTTCCTAACAACCCTAAACATAACCCTAACCGCAACAAGAAGCTGAACCCGAGTTAGACCCGAAAAAACACGTACGGTGCCACTTTCTGCCATCCAGAAGTGCTCTCAGCGGAAGCCTTTGGGTACACCTGAACTCCCTGGGGGAGCCTTTACGCAACCCCACACTCAACAGGACTCTGCGTCTTCACTCTTTCCTAACAACCCTAAACATAACCCTAACCGCAACAAGAAGCTGAACCCGAGTTAGACCCGAAAAAACACGTACGGTGCCACTTTCTGCCATCAAAAAGTGCTCTCAGCGGAAGCCTTTGGGTACACCTGAACTCCCTGGGGGAGCCTTTACGCAACCCCACACTCAACAGGACTCTGCGTCTTCACTCTTTCCTAACAACCCTAAACATAACCCTAACCGCAACAAGAAGCTGAACGCGAGTTAGACCCGAAAAAACACGTACGGTGCCACTTTCTGCCATCCAAAAGTGCTCTCAGCGGAAGCCTTTGGGTACACCTGAACTCCCTGGGGGAGCCTTTACGCAACCCCACACTCAACAGGACTCTGCGTCTTCACTCTTTCCTAACAACCCTAAACATAACCCTAACCGCAACAAGAAGCTGAACCCGAGTTACACCCGAAAAAACACGTACGGTGCCACTTTCTGCCATCCAAAAGTGCTCTCAGCGGAAGCCTTTGGGTACACCTGAACTCCCTGGGGGAGCCTTTACGCAACCCCACACTCAACAGGACTCTGCGTCTTCACTCTTTCCTAACAACCCTAAACATAACCCTAACCGCAACAAGAAGCTGAACCCGAGTTAGACCCGAAAAAACACGTACGGTGCCACTTTCTGCCATCAAAAAGTGCTCTCAGCGGAAGCCTTTGGGTACACCTGAACTCCCTGGGGGAGCCTTTACGCAACCCCACACTCAACAGGACTCTGCGTCTTCACTCTTTCCTAACAACCCTAAACATAACCCTAACCGCAACAAGAAGCTGAACCCGAGTTAGACCCGAAAAAACACGTACGGTGCCACTTTCTGCCATCAAAAAGTGCTCTGAGCGGAAGCCTTTGGGTACACCTGAACTCCCTGGGGGAGCCTTTACGCAACCCCACACTCAACAGGACTCTGCGTCTTCACTCTTTCCTAACAACCCTAAACATAACCCTAACCGCAACAAGAAGCTGAACCCGAGTTAGACCCGAAAAAACACGTAGGGTGCCACTTTCTGCCATCCAAAAGTGCTCTCAGCGGAAGCCTTTGGGTACACCTGAACTCCCTGGGGGAGCCTTTACGCAACCCCACACTCAACAGGACTCTGCGTCTTCACTCTTTCCTAACAACCCTAAACATAACCCTAACCGCAACAAGAAGCTGAACCCGAGTTAGACCCGAAAAAACACGTACGGTGCCACTTTCTGCCATCAAAAAGTGCTCTCAGCGGAAGCCTTTGGGTACACCTGAACTCCCTGGGGGAGCCTTTACGCAACCCCACACTCAACAGGACTCTGCGTCTTCACTCTTTCCTAACAACCCTAAACATAACCCTAACCGCAACAAGAAGCTGAACCCGAGTTACACCCGAAAAAACACGTACGGTGCCACTTTCTGCCATCAAAAAGTGCTCTCAGCGGAAGCCTTTGGGTACACCTGAACTCCCTGGGGGAGCCTTTACGCAACCCCACACTCAACAGGACTCTGCGTCTTCACTCTTTCCTAACAACCCTAAACATAACCCTAACCGCAACAAGAAGCTGAACCCGAGTTAGACCCGAAAAAACACGTACGGTGCCACTTTCTGCCATCAAAAAGTGCTCTCAGCGGAAGCCTTAGGGTACACCTGAACTCCCTGGGGGAGCCTTTACGCAACCCCACACTCAACAGGACTCTGCGTCTTCACTCTTTCCAAACAACCCTAAACATAACCCTAACCGCAACAAGAAGCTGAACCCGAGTTAGACCCGAAAAAACACGTACGGTGCCACTTTCTGCCATCAAAAAGTGCTCTCAGCGGAAGCCTTTGGGAACACCTGAACTCCCTGGGGGAGCCTTTACGCAACCCCACACTCAACAGGACTCTGCGTCTTCACTCTTTCCTAACAACCCTAAACATAACCCTAACCGCAACAAGAAGCTGAACCCGAGTTAGACCCGAAAAAACACGTACGGTGCCACTTTCTGCCATCAAAAAGTGCTCTCAGCGGAAGCCTTTGGGTACACCTGAACTCCCTGGGGGAGCCTTTACGCAACCCCACACTCAACAGGACTCTGCGTCTTCACTCTTTCCTAACAACCCTAAACATAACCCTAACCGCAACAAGAAGCTGAACCCGAGTTAGACCCGAAAAAACACGTACGGTGCCACTTTCTGCCATCAAAAAGTGCTCTCAGCGGAAGCCTTTGGGTACACCTTAACTACCTGGGGGAGCCTTTACGCAACCCCACACTCAACAGGACTCTGCGTCTTCACTCTTTCCTAACAACCCTAAACATAACCCTAACCGCAACAAGAAGCTGAACCCGAGTTAGACCCGAAAAAACACGTACGGTGCCACTTTCTGCCATCAAAAAGTGCTCTCAGCGGAAGCCTTTGGGTACACCTGAACTCCCTGGGGGAGCCTTTACGCAACCCCACACTCAACAGGACTCTGCGTCTTCACTCTTTCCTAACAACCCTAAACATAACCCTAACCGCAACAAGAAGCTGAACCCGAGTTAGACCCGAAAAAACACGTACGGTGCCACTTTCTGCCATCAAAAAGTGCTCTCAGCGGAAGCCTTTGGGTACACCTGAACTCCCTGGGGGAGCCTTTACGCAACCCCACACTCAACAGGACTCTGCGTCTTCACTCTTTCCTAACAACCCTAAACATAACCCTAACCGGAACAAGAAGCTGAACCCGAGTTAGACCCGAAAAAACACGTACGGTGCCACTTTCTGCCATCAAAAAGTGCTCTCAGCGGAAGCCTTTGGGTACACCTGAACTCCCTGGGGGAGCCTTTACGCAACCCCACACTCAACAGGACTCTGCGTCTTCACTCTTTCCTAACAACCCTAAACATAACCCTAACCGGAACAAGAAGCTGAACCCAAGTTAGACCCGAAAAAACACGTACGGTGCCACTTTCTGCCATCAAAAAGTGCTCTCAGCGGAAGCCTTTGGGTACACCTGAACTCCCTGGGGGAGCCTTTACGCAACCCCACACTCAACAGGACTCTGCGTCTTCACTCTTTCCTAACAACCCTAAACATAACCCTAACCGCAACAAGAAGGTGAACCCGAGTTAGACCCGAAAAAACACGTACGGTGCCACTTTCTGCCATCAAAAAGTGCTCTCAGCGGAAGCCTTTGGGTACACCTGAACTCCCTGGGGGAGCCTTTACGCAACCCCACACTCAACAGGACTCTGCGTCTTCACTCTTTCCTAACAACCCTAAACATAACCCTAACCGCAACAAGAAGCTGAACCCGAGTTAGACCCGAAAAAACACGTACGGTGCCACTTTCTGCCATCAAAAAGTGCTCTCAGCGGAAGCCTTTGGGTACACCTGAACTCCCTGGGGGAGCCTTTACGCAACCCCACACTCAACAGGACTCTGCGTCTTCACTCTTTCCTAACAACCCTAAACATAACCCTAACCGCAACAAGAAGCTGAACCCGAGTTAGACCCGAAAAAACACGTACGGTGCCACTTTCTGCCATCCAGAAGTGCTCTCAGCGGAAGCCTTTGGGTACACCTGAACTCCCTGGGGGAGCCTTTACGCAACCCCACACTCAACAGGACTCTGCGTCTTCACTCTTTCCTAACAACCCTAAACATAACCCTAACCGCAACAAGAAGCTGAACCCGAGTTAGACCCGAAAAAACACGTACGGTGCCACTTTCTGCCATCAAAAAGTGCTCTCAGCGGAAGCCTTTGGGTACACCTGAACTCCCTGGGGGAGCCTTTACGCAACCCCACACTCAACAGGACTCTGCGTCTTCACTCTTTCCTAACAACCCTAAACATAACCCTAACCGCAACAAGAAGCTGAACCCGAGTTAGACCCGAAAAAACACGTACGGTGCCACTTTCTGCCATCAAAAAGTGCTCTCAGCGGAAGCCTTTGGGTACACCTGAACTCCCTGGGGGAGCCTTTATGCAACCCCACACTCAACAGGACTCTGCGTCTTCACTCTTTCCAAACAACCCTAAACATAAGCCTAACCGGAACAAGAAGCTGAACCCGAGTTAGACCCGAAAAAACACGTACGGTGCCACTTTCTGCCATCAAAAAGTGCTCTCAGCGGAAGCCTTTGGGTACACCTGAACTCCCTGGGGGAGCCTTTACGCAACCCCACACTCAACAGGACTCTGCGTCTTCACTCTTTCCTAACAACCCTAAACATAACCCTAACCGCAACAAGAACCTGAACCCGAGTTAGACCCGAAAAAACACGTACGGTGCCACTTTCTGCCATCAAAAAGTGCTCTCAGCAGAAGCCTTTGGGTACACCTGAACTCCCTGGGGGAGCCTTTACGCAACCCCACACTCAACAGGACTCTGCGTCTTCACTCTTTCCTAACAACCCTAAACATAACCCTAACCGCAACAAGAAGGTGAACCCGAGTTAGACCCGAAAAAACACGTACGGTGCCACTTTCTGCCATCAAAAAGTGCTCTCAGCGGAAGCCTTTGGGTACACCTGAACTCCCTGGGGGAGCCTTTACACAACCCCACACTCAACAGGACTCTGCGTCTTCACTCTTTCCTAACAACCCTAAACATAACCCTAACCGGAACAAGAAGCTGAACCCGAGTTAGACCCGAAAAAACACGTACGGTGCCACTTTCTGCCATCAAAAAGTGCTCTCAGCGGAAGCCTTTGGGTACACCTGAACTCCCTGGGGGAGCCTTTACGCAACCCCACACTCAACAGGACTCTGCGTCTTCACTCTTTCCTAACAACCCTAAACATAACCCTAACCGCAACAAGAAGCTGAACCCGAGTTAGACCCGAAAAAACACGTACGGTGCCACTTTCTGCCATCAAAAAGTGCTCTCAGCGGAAGCCTTTGGGTACACCTGAACTCCCTGGGGGAGCCTTTACGCAACCCCACACTCAACAGGACTCTGCGTCTTCACTCTTTCCTAACAACCCTAAACATAACCCTAACCGCAACAAGAAGCTGAACCCGAGTTAGACCCGAAAAAACACGTACGGTGCCACTTTCTGCCATCCAGAAGTGCTCTCAGCGGAAGCCTTTGGGTACACCTGAACTCCCTGGGGGAGCCTTTATGCAACCCCACACTCAACAGGACTCTGCGTCTTCACTCTTTCCTAACAACCCTAAACATAACCCTAACCGCAACAAGAAGCTGAACCCGAGTTAGACCCGAAAACACACGTACGGTGCCACTTTCTGCCATCCAAAAGTGCTCTCAGAGGAAGCCTTTGGGTACACCTGAACTCCCTGGGGGAGCCTTTACGCAACCCCACACTCAACAGGACTCTGCGTCTTCACTCTTTCCTAACAACCCTAAACATAACCCTAACCGCAACAAGAAGCTGAACCCGAGTTAGACCCGAAAAAACACGTACGGTGCCACTTTCTGCCATCAAAAAGTGCTCTCAGCGGAAGCCTTTGGGTACACCTGAACTCCCTGGGGGAGCCTTTACGCAACCCCACACTCAACAGGACTCTGCGTCTTCACTCTTTCCTAACAACCCTAAACATAACCCTAACCGCAACAAGAAGCTGAACCCGAGTTAGACCCGAAAAAACACGTACGGTGCCACTTTCTGCCATCAAAAAGTGCTCTCAGCGGAAGCCTTTGGGTACACCTGAACTCCCTGGGGGAGCCTTTATGCAACCCCACACTCAACAGGACTCTGCGTCTTCACTCTTTCCAAACAACCCTAAACATAAGCCTAACCGGAACAAGAAGCTGAACCCGAGTTAGACCCGAAAAAACACGTACGGTGCCACTTTCTGCCATCAAAAAGTGCTCTCAGCGGAAGCCTTTGGGTACACCTGAACTCCCTGGGGGAGCCTTTACGCAACCCCACACTCAACAGGACTCTGCGTCTTCACTCTTTCCTAACAACCCTAAACATAACCCTAACCGCAACAAGAAGCTGAACCCGAGTTAGACCCGAAAAAACACGTACGGTGCCACTTTCTGCCATCAAAAAGTGCTCTCAGCAGAAGCCTTTGGGTACACCTGAACTCCCTGGGGGAGCCTTTACGCAACCCCACACTCAACAGGACTCTGTGTCTTCATTCTTTCCTAACAACCCTAAACATAACCCTAACCACAACAAGAAGCTGAACCCGAGTTAGACCCGAAAAAACACGTACGGTGCCACTTTCTGCCATCAAAAAGTGCTCTCAGCGGAAGCCTTTGGGTACACCTGAACTCCCTGGGGGAGCCTTTACGCAACCCCACACTCAACAGGACTCTGCGTCTTCACTCTTTCCTAACAACCCTAAACATAACCCTAACCGGAACAAGAAGCTGAACCCGAGTTAGACCCGAAAAAAGACGTACGGTGCCACTTTCTGCCATCAAAAAGTGCTCTCAGCGGAAGCCTTTGGGTACACCTGAACTCCCTGGGGGAGCCTTTACGCAACCCCACACTCAACAGGACTCTGCGTCTTCACTCTTTCCTAACAACCCTAAACATAACCCTAACCGCAACAAGAAGCTGAACGCGAGTTAGACCCGAAAAAACACGTACGGTGCCACTTTCTGCCATCAAAAAGTGCTCTCAGCGGAAGCCTTTGGGTACACCTGAACTCCCTGGGGGAGCCTTTACGCAACCCCACACTCAACAGGACTCTGCGTCTTCACTCTTTCCTAACAACCCTAAACATAACCCTAACCGGAACAAGAAGCTGAACCCGAGTTAGACCCGAAAAAACACGTACGGTGCCACTTTCTGCCATCAAAAAGTGCTCTCAGCGGAAGCCTTTGGGTACACCTGAACTCCCTGGGGGAGCCTTTACGCAACCCCACACTCAACAGGACTCTGTGTCTTCACTCTTTCCTAACAACCCTAAACATAACCCTAACCACAACAAGAAGCTGAACCCGAGTTAGACCCGAAAAAACACGTACGGTGCCACTTTCTGCCATCAAAAAGTGCTCTCAGCGGAAGCCTTTGGGTACACCTGAACTCCCTGGGGGAGCCTTTACGCAACCCCACACTCAACAGGACTCTGCGTCTTCACTCTTTCCTAACAACCCTAAACATAACCCTAACCGCAACAAGAAGCTGAACCCGAGTTAGACCCGAAAAAACACGTACGGTGCCACTTTCTGCCATCAAAAAGTGCTCTCAGCGGAAGCCTTTGGGTACACCTGAACTCCCTGGGGGAGCCTTTACGCAACCCCACACTCAACAGGACTCTGTGTCTTCACTCTTTCCTAACAACCCTAAACATAACCCTAACCGCAACAAGAAGCTGAACCCGAGTTAGACCCGAAAAAACACGTACGGTGCCACTTTCTGCCATCAAAAAGTGCTCTCAGCGGAAGCCTTTGGGTACACCTGAACTCCCTGGGGGAGCCTTTACGCAACCCCACACTCAACAGGACTCTGCGTCTTCACTCTTTCCTAACAACCCTAAACATAACCCTAACCGCAACAAGAAGCTGAACCCGAGTTAGACCCGAAAAAACACGTACGGTGCCACTTTCTGCCATCAAAAAGTGCTCTCAGCGGAAGCCTTTGGGTACACCTGAACTCCCTGGGGGAGCCTTTACGCAACCCCACACTCAACAGGACTCTGCGTCTTCACTCTTTCCTAACAACCCTAAACATAACCCTAACCGGAACAAGAAGCTGAACCCAAGTTAGACCCGAAAAAACACGTACGGTGCCACTTTCTGCCATCAAAAAGTGCTCTCAGCGGAAGCCTTTGGGTACACCTGAACTCCCTGGGGGAGCCTTTACGCAACCCCACACTCAACAGGACTCTGCGTCTTCACTCTTTCCTAACAACCCTAAACATAACCCTAACCGCAACAAGAAGCTGAACCCGAGTTAGACCCGAAAAAACACGTACGGTGCCACTTTCTGCCATCAAAAAGTGCTCTCAGCGGAAGCCTTTGGGTACACCTGAACTCCCTGGGGGAGCCTTTACGCAACCCCACACTCAACAGGACTCTGCGTCTTCACTCTTTCCTAACAACCCTAAACATAACCCTAACCGGAACAAGAAGCTGAACCCGAGTTAGACCCGAAAAAACACGTACGGTGCCACTTTCTGCCATCAAAAAGTGCTCTCAGCGGAAGCCTTTGGGTACACCTGAACTCCCTGGGGGAGCCTTTACGCAACCCCACACTCAACAGGACTCTGCGTCTTCACTCTTTCCTAACAACCCTAAACATAACCCTAACCGCAACAAGAAGCTGAACCCGAGTTAGACCCGAAAAAACACGTACGGTGCCACTTTCTGCCATCCAGAAGTGCTCTCAGCGGAAGCCTTTGGGTACACCTGAACTCCCTGGGGGAGCCTTTATGCAACCCCACACTCAACAGGACTCTGCGTCTTCACTCTTTCCTAACAACCCTAAACATAACCCTAACCGCAACAAGAAGCTGAACCCGAGTTAGACCCGAAAAAACACGTACGGTGCCACTTTCTGCCATCCAAAAGTGCTCTCAGCGGAAGCCTTTGGGTACACCTGAACTCCCTGGGGGAGCCTTTACGCAACCCCACACTCAACAGGACTCTGCGTCTTCACTCTTTCCTAACAACCCTAAACATAACCCTAACCGCAACAAGAAGCTGAACCCGAGTTAGACCCGAAAAAACACGTACGGTGCCACTTTCTGCCATCAAAAAGTGCTCTCAGCGGAAGCCTTTGGGTACACCTGAACTCCCTGGGGGAGCCTTTACGCAACCCCACACTCAACAGGACTCTGCGTCTTCACTCTTTCCTAACAACCCTAAACATAACCCTAACCGCAACAAGAAGCTGAACCCGAGTTAGACCCGAAAAAACACGTACGGTGCCACTTTCTGCCATCAAAAAGTGCTCTCAGCGGAAGCCTTTGGGTACACCTGAACTCCCTGGGGGAGCCTTTATGCAACCCCACACTCAACAGGACTCTGCGTCTTCACTCTTTCCAAACAACCCTAAACATAAGCCTAACCGGAACAAGAAGCTGAACCCGAGTTAGACCCGAAAAAACACGTACGGTGCCACTTTCTGCCATCCAAAAGTGCTCTCAGCGGAAGCCTTTGGGTACACCTGAACTCCCTGGGGGAGCCTTTACGCAACCCCACACTCAACAGGACTCTGCGTCTTCACTCTTTCCTAACAACCCTAAACATAACCCTAACCGCAACAAGAAGCTGAACCCGAGTTAGACCCGAAAAAACACGTACGGTGCCACTTTCTGCCATCAAAAAGTGCTCTCAGCAGAAGCCTTTGGGTACACCTGAACTCCCTGGGGGAGCCTTTACGCAACCCCACACTCAACAGGACTCTGTGTCTTCATTCTTTCCTAACAACCCTAAACATAACCCTAACCACAACAAGAAGCTGAACCCGAGTTAGACCCGAAAAAACACGTACGGTGCCACTTTCTGCCATCAAAAAGTGCTCTCAGCGGAAGCCTTTGGGTACACCTGAACTCCCTGGGGGAGCCTTTACGCAACCCCACACTCAACAGGACTCTGCGTCTTCACTCTTTCCTAACAACCCTAAACATAACCCTAACCGCAACAAGAAGGTGAACCCGAGTTAGACCCGAAAAAACACGTACGGTGCCACTTTCTGCCATCAAAAAGTGCTCTCAGCAGAAGCCTTTGGGTACACCTGAACTCCCTGGGGGAGCCTTTACACAACCCCACACTCAACAGGACTCTGCGTCTTCACTCTTTCCTAACAACCCTAAACATAACCCTAACCACAACAAGAAGCTGAACCCGAGTTAGACCCGAAAAAACACGTACGGTGCCACTTTCTGCCATCAAAAAGTGCTCTCAGCAGAAGCCTTTGGGTACACCTGAACTCCCTGGGGGAGCCTTTACGCAACCCCACACTCAACAGGACTCTGCGTCTTCACTCTTTCCTAACAACCCTAAACATAACCCTAACCGCAACAAGAAGCTGAACCCGAGTTAGACCCGAAAAAACACGTACGGTGCCACTTTCTGCCATCAAAAAGTGCTCTCAGCGGAAGCCTTTGGGTACACCTGAACTCCCTGGGGGAGCCTTTACGCAACCCCACACTCAACAGGACTCTGCGTCTTCACTCTTTCCTAACAACCCTAAACATAACCCTAACCGCAACAAGAAGCTGAACCCGAGTTAGACCCGAAAAAACACGTACGGTGCCACTTTCTGCCATCCAGAAGTGCTCTCAGCGGAAGCCTTTGGGTACACCTGAACTCCCTGGGGGAGCCTTTATGCAACCCCACACTCAACAGGACTCTGCGTCTTCACTCTTTCCTAACAACCCTAAACATAACCCTAACCGCAACAAGAAGCTGAACCCGAGTTAGACCCGAAAAAACACGTACGGTGCCACTTTCTGCCATCGAAAAGTGCTCTCAGAGGAAGCCTTTGGGTACACCTGAACTCCCTGGGGGAGCCTTTACGCAACCCCACACTCAACAGGACTCTGCGTCTTCACTCTTTCCTAACAACCCTAAACATAACCCTAACCGCAACAAGAACCTGAACCCGAGTTAGACCCGAAAAAACACGTACGGTGCCACTTTCTGCCATCAAAAAGTGCTCTCAGCGGAAGCCTTTGGGTACACCTGAACTCCCTGGGGGAGCCTTTACGCAACCCCACACTCAACAGGACTCTGCGTCTTCACTCTTTCCTAACAACCCTAAACATAACCCTAACCGCAACAAGAAGCTGAACCCGAGTTAGACCCGAAAAAACACGTACGGTGCCACTTTCTGCCATCAAAAAGTGCTCTCAGCGGAAGCCTTTGGGTACACCTGAACTCCCTGGGGGAGCCTTTATGCAACCCCACACTCAACAGGACTCTGCGTCTTCACTCTTTCCAAACAACCCTAAACATAAGCCTAACCGGAACAAGAAGCTGAACCCGAGTTAGACCCGAAAAAACACGTACGGTGCCACTTTCTGCCATCAAAAAGTGCTCTCAGCGGAAGCCTTTGGGTACACCTGAACTCCCTGGGGGAGCCTTTACGCAACCCCACACTCAACAGGACTCTGCGTCTTCACTCTTTCCTAACAACCCTAAACATAACCCTAACCGCAACAAGAAGCTGAACCCGAGTTAGACCCGAAAAAACACGTACGGTGCCACTTTCTGCCATCAAAAAGTGCTCTCAGCAGAAGCCTTTGGGTACACCTGAACTCCCTGGGGGAGCCTTTACGCAACCCCACACTCAACAGGACTCTGTGTCTTCATTGTTTCCTAACAACCCTAAACATAACCCTAACCACAACAAGAAGCTGAACCCGAGTTAGACCCGAAAAAACACGTACGGTGCCACTTTCTGCCATCAAAAAGTGCTCTCAGCGGAAGCCTTTGGGTACACCTGAACTCCCTGGGGGAGCCTTTACGCAACCCCACACTCAACAGGACTCTGCGTCTTCACTCTTTCCTAACAACCCTAAACATAACCCTAACCGCAACAAGAAGCTCAACCCGAGTTAGACCCGAAAAAACACGTACGGTGCCACTTTCTGCCATCAAAAAGTGCTCTCAGCGGAAGCCTTGGGGTACACCTGAACTCCCTGGGGGAGCCTTTACGCAACCCCACACTCAACAGGACTCTGTGTCTTCACTCTTTCCTAACAACCCTAAACATAACCCTAACCGCAACAAGAAGCTGAACCCGAGTTAGACCCGAAAAAACACGTACGGTGCCACTTTCTGCCATCAAAAAGTGCTCTGAGCGGAAGCCTTTGGGTACACCTGAACTCCCTGGGGGAGCCTTTACGCAACCCCACACTCAACAGGACTCTGCGTCTTCACTCTTTCCTAACAACCCTAAACATAACCCTAACCGCAACAAGAAGCTGAACCCGAGTTAGACCCGAAAAAACACGTACGGTGCCACTTTCTGCCATCAAAAAGTGCTCTCAGCGGAAGCCTTTGGGTACACCTGAACTCCCTGGGGGAGCCTTTACGCAACCCCACACTCAACAGGACTCTGCGTCTTCACTCTTTCCTAACAACCCTAAACATAACCCTAACCGCAACAAGAAGCTGAACCCGAGTTAGACCCGAAAAAACACGTACGGTGCCACTTTCTGCCATCCAAAAGTGCTCTCAGCGGAAGCCTTTGGGTACACCTGAACTCCCTGGGGGAGCCTTTACGCAACCCCACACTCAACAGGACTCTGCGTCTTCACTCTTTCCTAACAACCCTAAACATAACCCTAACCGGAACAAGAAGCTGAACCCGAGTTAGACCCGAAAAAACACGTACGGTGCCACTTTCTGCCATCAAAAAGTGCTCTCAGCGGAAGCCTTTGGGTACACCTGAACTCCCTGGGGGAGCCTTTACGCAACCCCACACTCAACAGGACTCTGCGTCTTCACTCTTTCCTAGCAACCCTAAACATAACCCTAACCGCAACAAGAAGCTGAACCCGAGTTAGACCCGAAAAAACACGTACGGTGCCACTTTCTGCCATCAAAAAGTGCTCTCAGCGGAAGCCTTTGGGTACACCTGAACTCCCTGGGGGAGCCTTTACGCAACCCCACACTCAACAGGACTCTGCGTCTTCACTCTTTCCTAACAACCCTAAACATAACCCTAACCGCAACAAGAAGCTGAACCCGAGTTAGACCCGAAAAAACACGTACGGTGCCACTTTCTGCCATCAAAAAGTGCTCTCAGCGGAAGCCTTTGGGTACACCTGAACTCCCTGGGGGAGCCTTTACGCAACCCCACACTCAACAGGACTCTGCGTCTTCACTCTTTCCTAACAACCCTAAACAGAACCCTAACCGCAACAAGAAGCTGAACCCGAGTTAGACCCGAAAAAACACGTACGGTGCCACTTTCTGCCATCAAAAAGTGCTCTCAGCGGAAGCCTTTGGGTACACCTGAACTCCCTGGGGGAGCCTTTACGCAACCCCACACTCAACAGGACTCTGCGTCTTCACTCTTTCCTAGCAACCCTAAACATAACCCTAACCGCAACAAGAAGCTGAACCCGAGTTAGACCCGAAAAAACACGTACGGTGCCACTTTCTGCCATCAAAAAGTGCTCTCAGCGGAAGCCTTTGGGTACACCTGAACTCCCTGGGGGAGCCTTTACGCAACCCCACACTCAACAGGACTCTGCGTCTTCACTCTTTCCTAACAACCCTAAACATAACCCTAACCGCAACAAGAAGCTGAACCCGAGTTAGACCCGAAAAAACACGTACGGTGCCACTTTCTGCCATCCAAAAGTGCTCTCAGCGGAAGCCTTTGGGTACACCTGAACTCCCTGGGGGAGCCTTTACGCAACCCCACACTCAACAGGACTCTGCGTCTTCACTCTTTCCTAACAACCCTAAACATAACCCTAACCGCAACAAGAAGCTGAACCCGAGTTAGACCCGAAAAAACACGTACGGTGCCACTTTCTGCCATCAAAAAGTGCTCTCAGCGGAAGCCTTTGGGTACACCTGAACTCCCTGGGGGAGCCTTTACGCAACCCCACACTCAACAGGACTCTGCGTCTTCACTCTTTCCTAACAACCCTAAACATAACCCTAACCGCAACAAGAAGCTGAACCCGAGTTAGACCCGAAAAAACACGTACGGTGCCACTTTCTGCCATCAAAAAGTGCTCTCAGCGGAAGCCTTTGGGTACACCTGAACTCCCTGGGGGAGCCTTTACGCAACCCCACACTCAACAGGACTCTGCGTCTTCACTCTTTCCTAACAACCCTAAACATAACCCTAACCGCAACAAGAAGCTGAACCCGAGTTAGACCCGAAAAAACACGTACGGTGCCACTTTCTGCCATCAAAAAGTGCTCTCAGCGGAAGCCTTTGGGTACACCTGAACTCCCTGGGGGAGCCTTTACGCAACCCCACACTCAACAGGACTCTGCGTCTTCACTCTTTCCTAACAACCCTAAACATAACCCTAACCGCAACAAGAAGCTGAACCCGAGTTAGACCCGAAAAAACACGTACGGTGCCACTTTCTGCCATCAAAAAGTGCTCTCAGCGGAAGCCTTTGGGTACACCTGAACTCCCTGGGGGAGCCTTTACGCAACCCCACACTCAACAGGACTCTGCGTCTTCACTCTTTCCTAACAACCCTAAACATAACCCTAACCGCAACAAGAAGCTGAACCCGAGTTAGACCCGAAAAAACACGTACGGTGCCACTTTCTGCCATCAAAAAGTGCTCTCAGCGGAAGCCTTTGGGTACACCTGAACTCCCTGGGGGAGCCTTTACGCAACCCCACACTCAACAGGACTCTGCGTCTTCACTCTTTCCTAACAACCCTAAACATAACCCTAACCGGAACAAGAAGCTGAACCCGAGTTAGACCCGAAAAAAGACGTACGGTGCCACTTTCTGCCATCAAAAAGTGCTCTCAGCGGAAGCCTTTGGGTACACCTGAACTCCCTGGGGGAGCCTTTACGCAACCCCACACTCAACAGGACTCTGCGTCTTCACTCTTTCCTAACAACCCTAAACATAACCCTAACCGCAACAAGAAGCTGAACCCGAGTTAGACCCGAAAAAACACGTACGGTGCCACTTTCTGCCATCAAAAAGTGCTCTCAGCAGAAGCCTTTGGGTACACCTGAACTCCCTGGGGGAGCCTTTACGCAACCCCACACTCAACAGGACTCTGTGTCTTCATTCTTTCCTAACAACCCTAAACATAACCCTAACCACAACAAGAAGCTGAACCCGAGTTAGACCCGAAAAAACACGTACGGTGCCACTTTCTGCCATCAAAAAGTGCTCTGAGCGGAAGCCTTTGGGTACACCTGAACTCCCTGGGGGAGCCTTTACGCAACCCCACACTCAACAGGACTCTGCGTCTTCACTCTTTCCTAACAACCCTAAACATAACCCTAACCGCAACAAGAAGCTGAACCCGAGTTAGACCCGAAAAAACACGTACGGTGCCACTTTCTGCCATCCAAAAGTGCTCTCAGCGGAAGCCTTTGGGTACACCTGAACTCCCTGGGGGAGCCTTTACGCAACCCCACACTCAACAGGACTCTGCGTCTTCACTCTTTCCTAACAACCCTAAACATAACCCTAACCGCAACAAGAAGCTCAACCCGAGTTAGACCCGAAAAAACACGTACGGTGCCACTTTCTGCCATCAAAAAGTGCTCTCAGCGGAAGCCTTTGGGTACACCTGAACTCCCTGGGGGAGCCTTTACCCAACCCCACACTCAACAGGACTCTGCGTCTTCACTCTTTCCTAACAACCCTAAACATAACCCTAACCGCAACAAGAAGCTGAACCCGAGTTAGACCCGAAAAAACACGTACGGTGCCACTTTCTGCCATCAAAAAGTGCTCTCAGCGGAAGCCTTTGGGTACACCTGAACTCCCTGGGGGAGCCTTTACGCAACCCCACACTCAACAGGACTCTGCGTCTTCACTCTTTCCTAACAACCCTAAACATAACCCTAACCGCAACAAGAAGCTGAACCCGAGTTAGACCCGAAAAAACACGTACGGTGCCACTTTCTGCCATCCAAAAGTGCTCTCAGCGGAAGCCTTTGGGTACACCTGAACTCCCTGGGGGAGCCTTTACGCAACCCCACACTCAACAGGACTCTGCGTCTTCACTCTTTCCTAACAACCCTAAACATAACCCTAACCGCAACAAGAAGCTGAACCCGAGTTAGACCCGAAAAAACACGTACGGTGCCACTTTCTGCCATCAAAAAGTGCTCTCAGCGGAAGCCTTTGGGTACACCTGAACTCCCTGGGGGAGCCTTTACCCAACCCCACACTCAACAGGACTCTGCGTCTTCACTCTTTCCTAACAACCCTAAACATAACCCTAACCGCAACAAGAAGCTGAACCCGAGTTAGACCCGAAAAAACACGTACGGTGCCACTTTCTGCCATCAAAAAGTGCTCTCAGCGGAAGCCTTTGGGTACACCTGAACTCCCTGGGGGAGCCTTTACGCAACCCCACACTCAACAGGACTCTGCGTCTTCACTCTTTCCTAACAACCCTAAACATAACCCTAACCGCAACAAGAAGCTGAACCCGAGTTAGACCCGAAAAAACACGTACGGTGCCACTTTCTGCCATCCAAAAGTGCTCTCAGCGGAAGCCTTTGGGTACACCTGAACTCCCTGGGGGAGCCTTTACGCAACCCCACACTCAACAGGACTCTGCGTCTTCACTCTTTCCTAACAACCCTAAACATAACCCTAACCGCAACAAGAAGCTGAACCCGAGTTAGACCCGAAAAAACACGTACGGTGCCACTTTCTGCCATCAAAAAGTGCTCTGAGCGGAAGCCTTTGGGTACACCTGAACTCCCTGGGGGAGCCTTTACGCAACCCCACACTCAACAGGACTCTGCGTCTTCACTCTTTCCTAACAACCCTAAACATAACCCTAACCGCAACAAGAAGCTGAACCCGAGTTAGACCCGAAAAAACACGTACGGTGCCACTTTCTGCCATCAAAAAGTGCTCTCAGCGGAAGCCTTTGGGTACACCTGAACTCCCTGGGGGAGCCTTTACGCAACCCCACACTCAACAGGACTCTGCGTCTTCACTCTTTCCTAACAACCCTAAACATAACCCTAACCGCAACAAGAAGCTGAACCCGAGTTAGACCCGAAAAAACACGTACGGTGCCACTTTCTGCCATCCAAAAGTGCTCTCAGCGGAAGCCTTTGGGTACACCTGAACTCCCTGGGGGAGCCTTTACGCAACCCCACACTCAACAGGACTCTGCGTCTTCACTCTTTCCTAACAACCCTAAACATAACCCTAACCGCAACAAGAAGCTGAACCCGAGTTAGACCCGAAAAAACACGTACGGTGCCACTTTCTGCCATCAAAAAGTGCTCTCAGCGGAAGCCTTTGGGTACACCTGAACTCCCTGGGGGAGCCTTTACGCAACCCCACACTCAACAGGACTCTGCGTCTTCACTCTTTCCTAACAACCCTAAACATAACCCTAACCGCAACAAGAAGCTGAACCCGAGTTAGACCCGAAAAAACACGTACGGTGCCACTTTCTGCCATCAAAAAGTGCTCTCAGCGGAAGCCTTTGGGTACACCTGAACTCCCTGGGGGAGCCTTTACGCAACCCCACACTCAACAGGACTCTGCGTCTTCACTCTTTCCTAACAACCCTAAACATAACCCTAACCGCAACAAGAAGCTCAACCCGAGTTAGACCCGAAAAAACACGTACGGTGCCACTTTCTGCCATCCAAAAGTGCTCTCAGCGGAAGCCTTTGGGTACACCTGAACTCCCTGGGGGAGCCTTTACGCAACCCCACACTCAACAGGACTCTGCGTCTTCACTCTTTCCTAACAACCCTAAACATAACCCTAACCGCAACAAGAAGCTGAACCCGAGTTAGACCCCGAAAAAACACGTACGGTGCCACTTTCTGCCATCAAAAAGTGCTCTCAGCGGAAGCCTTTGGGAACACCTGAACTCCCTGGGGGAGCCTTTACGCAACCCCACACTCAACAGGACTCTGCGTCTTCACTCTTTCCTAACAACCCTAAACATAACCCTAACCGCAACAAGAAGCTGAACCGAGTTAGACCCGAAAAACACGTACGGTGCCACTTTCTGCCATCAAAAAGTGCTCTCAGCAGAAGCCTTTGGGTACACCTGAACTCCCTGGGGGAGCCTTTAAGCAACCCCACACTCAACAGGACTCTGTGTCTTCATTCTTTCCTAACAACCCTAAACATAACCCTAACCACAACAAGAAGCTGAACCCGAGTTAGACCCGAAAAAACACGTACGGTGCCACTTTCTGCCATCAAAAAGTGCTCTCAGCGGAAGCCTTTGGGTACACCTGAACTCCCTGGGGGAGCCTTTACGCAACCCCCACTCAACAGGACTCTGCGTCTTCACTCTTTCCTAACAACCCTAAACATAACCCTAACCGCAACAAGAAGCTGAACGCGAGTTAGACCCGAAAAAAGACGTACGGTGCCACTTTCTGCCATCAAAAAGTGCTCTCAGCGGAAGCCTTTGGGTACACCTGAACTCCCTGGGGGAGCCTTTACGCAACCCCACACTCAACAGGACTCTGCGTCTTCACTCTTTCCTAACAACCCTAAACATAACCCTAACCGCAACAAGAAGCTGAACGCGAGTTAGACCCGAAAAAACACGTACGGTGCCACTTTCTGCCATCAAAAAGTGCTCTCAGCGGAAGCCTTTGGGTACACCTGAACTCCCTGGGGAGCCTTTACGCAACCCCACACTCAACAGGACTCTGCGTCTTCACTCTTTCCTAACAACCCTAAACATAACCCTAACCGCAACAAGAACCTGAACCCGAGTTAGACCCGAAAAAACACGTACGGTGCCACTTTCTGCCATCAAAAAGTGCTCTCAGCGGAAGCCTTTGGGTACACCTGAACTCCCTGGGGAGCCTTTACGCAACCCCACACTCAACAGGACTCTGCGTCTTCACTCTTTCCTAACAACCCTAAACATAACCCTAACCGCAACAAGAAGCTCAACCCGAGTTAGACCCGAAAAAACACGTACGGTGCCACTTTCTGCCATCAAAAAGTGCTCTCAGCGGAAGCCTTTGGGTACACCTGAACTCCCTGGGGGAGCCTTTACGCAACCCCACACTCAACAGGACTCTGCGTCTTCACTCTCTTTCCTAACAACCCTAAACATAACCCTAACCGCAACAAGAAGCTCAACCCGAGTTAGACCCGAAAAAACACGTACGGTGCCACTTTCTGCCATCAAAAAGTGCTCTCAGCGGAAGCCTTTGGGTACACCTGAACTCCCTGGGGGAGCCTTTACGCAACCCCACACTCAACAGGACTCTGCGTCTTCACTCTTTCCTAACAACCCTAAACATAACCCTAACCGCAACAAGAAGCTGAACCCGAGTTAGACCCGAAAAAACACGTACGGTGCCACTTTCTGCCATCAAAAAGTGCTCTCAGCAGAAGCCTTGGGGTACACCTGAACTCCCTGGGGGAGCCTTTACGCAACCCCACACTCAACAGGACTCTGCGTCTTCACTCTTTCCTAACAACCCTAAACATAACCCTAACCGCAACAAGAAGCTGAACCCGAGTTAGACCCGAAAAAACACGTACGGTGCCACTTTCTGCCATCAAAAAGTGCTCTCAGCGGAAGCCTTTGGGTACACCTGAACTCCCTGGGGGAGCCTTTACCCAACCCCACACTCAACAGGACTCTGCGTCTTCACTCTTTCCTAACAACCCTAAACATAACCCTAACCGCAACAAGAAGCTGAACCCGAGTTAGACCCGAAAAAACACGTACGGTGCCACTTTCTGCCATCAAAAAGTGCTCTCAGCGGAAGCCTTTGGGTACACCTGAACTCCCTGGGGGAGCCTTTACGCAACCCCACACTCAACAGGACTCTGCGTCTTCACTCTTTCCTAACAACCCTAAACATAACCCTAACCGCAACAAGAAGCTCAACCCGAGTTAGACCCGAAAAAACACGTACGGTGCCACTTTCTGCCATCCAAAAGTGCTCTCAGCGGAAGCCTTGGGGTACACCTGAACTCCCTGGGGGAGCCTTTACGCAACCCCACACTCAACAGGACTCTGCGTCTTCACTCTTTCCTAACAACCCTAAACATAACCCTAACCGCAACAAGAAGCTGAACCCGAGTTAGACCCGAAAAAACACGTACGGTGCCACTTTCTGCCATCAAAAAGTGCTCTCAGCGGAAGCCTTTGGGTACACCTGAACTCCCTGGGGGAGCCTTTACGCAACCCCACACTCAACAGGACTCTGCGTCTTCACTCTTTCCTAACAACCCTAAACATAACCCTAACCGCAACAAGAAGCTGAACCCGAGTTAGACCCGAAAAAACACGTACGGTGCCACTTTCTGCCATCAAAAAGTGCTCTCAGCGGAAGCCTTTGGGTACACCTGAACTCCCTGGGGGAGCCTTTACGCAACCCCACACTCAACAGGACTCTGCGTCTTCACTCTTTCCTAACAACCCTAAACATAACCCTAACCGCAACAAGAAGCTGAACCCGAGTTAGACCCGAAAAAACACGTACGGTGCCACTTTCTGCCATCCAAAAGTGCTCTCAGCGGAAGCCTTTGGGTACACCTGAACTCCCTGGGGGAGCCTTTACGCAACCCCACACTCAACAGGACTCTGCGTCTTCACTCTTTCCTAACAACCCTAAACATAACCCTAACCGCAACAAGAAGCTGAACCCGAGTTAGACCCGAAAAAACACGTACGGTGCCACTTTCTGCCATCAAAAAGTGCTCTGAGCGGAAGCCTTTGGGTACACCTGAACTCCCTGGGGGAGCCTTTACGCAACCCCACACTCAACAGGACTCTGCGTCTTCACTCTTTCCTAACAACCCTAAACATAACC
>NW_028154208.1:0-15000 GCF_964211835.1 Anser anser
GTTTAGGGTTGTTAGGAAAGAGTGAAGACGCAGAGTCCTGTTGAGTGTGGGGTTGCATAAAGGCTCCCCCAGGGAGTTCAGGTGTACCCAAAGGCTTCCGCTGAGAGCACTTTTTGATGGCAGAAAGTGGCACCGTACGTGTTCGGTCTAACTCGGGTTCAGCTTCTTGTTCCGGTTAGGCTTATGTTTAGGGTTGTTAGGAAAGAGTGAAGACGCAGAGTCCTGTTGAGTGTGGGGTTGCGTAAAGGCTCCCCCAGGGAGTTCAGGTGTACCCAAAGGCTTCCGCTGAGAGCACTTTTGGATGGCAGAAAGTGGCACCGTACGTGTTTTTTTGGGTCTAACTCGGGTTCAGCTTCTTGTTGCGGTTAGGGTTATGTTTAGGGTTGTTAGGAAAGAGTGAAGACGCAGAGTCCTGTTGAGTGTGGGGTTGCGTAAAGGCTCCCCCAGGGAGTTCAGGTGTACCCAAAGGCTTCCGCTGAGAGCACTTTTTGATGGCAGAAAGTGGCACCGTACGTGAGTCCTGTTGAGTGTGGGGTTGCGTAAAGGCTCCCCCAGGGAGTTCAGGTGTACCCAAAGGCTTCCGCTGAGAGCACTTTTTGATGGCAGAAAGTGGCACCGTACGTGTTTTTTCGGGTCTAACTCGGGTTCAGCTTCTTGTTGCGGTTAGGGTTATGTTTAGGGTTGTTAGGAAAGAGTGAAGACGCAGAGTCCTGTTGAGTGTGGGGTTGCATAAAGGCTCCCCCAGGGAGTTCAGGTGTACCCAAAGGCTTCCGCTGAGAGCACTTTTTGATGGCAGAAAGTGGCACCGTACGTGTTTTTTCGGGTCTAACTCGGGTTCAGCTTCTTGTTCCGGTTAGGCTTATGTTTAGGGTTGTTAGGAAAGAGTGAAGACGCAGAGTCCTGTTGAGTGTGGGGTTGCGTAAAGGCTCCCCCAGGGAGTTCAGGTGTACCCAAAGGCTTCCGCTGAGAGCACTTTTGGATGGCAGAAAGTGGCACCGTACGTGTTTTTTTGGGTCTAACTCGGGTTCAGCTTCTTGTTGCGGTTAGGGTTATGTTTAGGGTTGTTAGGAAAGAGTGAAGACGCAGAGTCCTGTTGAGTGTGGGGTTGCGTAAAGGCTCCCCCAGGGAGTTCAGGTGTACCCAAAGGCTTCCGCTGAGAGCACTTTTTGATGGCAGAAAGTGGCACCGTACGTGTTTTTTCGGGTCTAACTCGGGTTCAGCTTCTTGTTGCGGTTAGGGTTATGTTTAGGGTTGTTAGGAAAGAGTGAAGACGCAGAGTCCTGTTGAGTGTGGGGTTGCGTAAAGGCTCCCCCAGGGAGTTCAGGTGTTCCCAAAGGCTTCCGCTGAGAGCACTTTTTGATGGCAGAAAGTGGCACCGTACGTGTTTTTTCGGGTCTAACTCGGGTTCAGCTTCTTGTTGCGGTTAGGGTTATGTTTAGGGTTGTTAGGAAAGAGTGAAGACGCAGAGTCCTGTTGAGTGTGGGGTTGCGTAAAGGCTCCCCCAGGGAGTTCAGGTGTACCCTAAGGCTTCCGCTGAGAGCACTTTTTGATGGCAGAAAGTGGCACCGTACGTGTTTTTTCGGGTCTAACTCGGGTTCAGCTTCTTGTTGCGGTTAGGGTTATGTTTAGGGTTGTTAGGAAAGAGTGAAGACGCAGAGTCCTGTTGAGTGTGGGGTTGCGTAAAGGCTCCCCCAGGGAGTTCAGGTGTACCCAAAGGCTTCCGCTGAGAGCACTTTTTGATGGCAGAAAGTGGCACCGTACGTGTTTTTTCGGGTCTAACTCGGGTTCAGCTTCTTGTTCCGGTTAGGGTTATGTTTAGGGTTGTTAGGAAAGAGTGAAGACGCAGAGTCCTGTTGAGTGTGGGGTTGCGTAAAGGCTCCCCCAGGGAGTTCAGGTGTACCCAAAGGCTTCCGCTGAGAGCACTTTTTGATGGCAGAAAGTGGCACCGTACGTGTTTTTTCGGGTCTAACTCGGGTTCAGCTTCTTGTTGCGGTTAGGGTTATGTTTAGGGTTGTTAGGAAAGAGTGAAGACGCAGAGTCCTGTTGAGTGTGGGGTTGCGTAAAGGCTCCCCCAGGGAGTTCAGGTGTACCCAAAGGCTTCCGCTGAGAGCACTTTTTGATGGCAGAAAGTGGCACCGTACGTGTTTTTTCGGGTCTAACTCGGGTTCAGCTTCTTGTTCCGGTTAGGGTTATGTTTAGGGTTGTTAGGAAAGAGTGAAGACGCAGAGTCCTGTTGAGTGTGGGGTTGCGTAAAGGCTCCCCAGGGAGTTCAGGTGTACCCAAAGGCTTCCGCTGAGAGCACTTTTTGATGGCAGAAAGTGGCACCGTACGTGTTTTTTCGGGTCTAACTCGGGTTCAGCTTCTTGTTGCGGTTAGGGTTATGTTTAGGGTTGTTAGGAAAGAGTGAAGACGCAGAGTCCTGTTGAGTGTGGGGTTGCGTAAAGGCTCCCCCAGGGAGTTCAGGTGTACCCAAAGGCTTCCGCTGAGAGCACTTTTTGATGGCAGAAAGTGGCACCGTACGTGTTTTTTCGGGTCTAACTCGGGTTCAGCTTCTTGTTGCGGTTAGGGTTATGTTTAGGGTTGTTAGGAAAGAGTGAAGACGCAGAGTCCTGTTGAGTGTGGGGTTGCGTAAAGGCTCCCCCAGGGAGTTCAGGTGTACCCAAAGGCTTCCGCTGAGAGCACTTTTTGATGGCAGAAAGTGGCACCGTACGTGTTTTTTCGGGTCTAACTCGGGTTCAGCTTCTTGTTGCGGTTAGGGTTATGTTTAGGGTTGTTAGGAAAGAGTGAAGACGCAGAGTCCTGTTGAGTGTGGGGTTGCGTAAAGGCTCCCCCAGGGAGTTCAGGTGTACCCAAAGGCTTCCGCTGAGAGCACTTTTTGATGGCAGAAAGTGGCACCGTACGTGTTTTTTCGGGTGTAACTCGGGTTCAGCTTCTTGTTGCGGTTAGGGTTTATGTTTAGGGTTGTTAGGAAAGAGTGAAGACGCAGAGTCCTGTTGAGTGTGGGGTTGCGTAAAGGCTCCCCCAGGGAGTTCAGGTGTACCCAAAGGCTTCCGCTGAGAGCACTTTTGGATGGCAGAAAGTGGCACCGTACGTGTTTTTTCGGGTCTAACTCGGGTTCAGCTTCTTGTTGCGGTCAGGGTTATGTTTAGGGTTGTTAGGAAAGAGTGAAGACGCAGAGTCCTGTTGAGTGTGGGGTTGCGTAAAGGCTCCCCCAGGGAGTTCAGGTGTACCCAAAGGCTTCCGCTGAGAGCACTTTTGGATGGCAGAAAGTGGCACCGTACGTGTTTTTTCGGGTCTAACTCGGGTTCAGCTTCTTGTTGCGGTTAGGGTTATGTTTAGGGTTGCTAGGAAAGAGTGAAGACGCAGAGTCCTGTTGAGTGTGGGGTTGCGTAAAGGCTCCCCCAGGGAGTTCAGGTGTACCCAAAGGCTTCCGCTGAGAGCACTTTTTGATGGCAGAAAGTGGCACCGTACGTGTTTTTTCGGGTCTAACTCGGGTTCAGCTTCTTGTTGCGGTTAGGGTTATGTTTAGGGTTGTTAGGAAAGAGTGAAGACGCAGAGTCCTGTTGAGTGTGGGGTTGCGTAAAGGCTCCCCCAGGGAGTTGAGGTGTACCCAAAGGCTTCCGCTGAGAGCACTTTTGGATGGCAGAAAGTGGCACCGTACGTGTTTTTTCGGGTCTAACTCGGGTTCAGCTTCTTGTTGCGGTTAGGGTTATGTTTAGGGTTGTTAGGAAAGAGTGAAGACGCAGAGTCCTGTTGAGTGTGGGGTTGCGTAAAGGCTCCCCCAGGGAGTTCAGGTGTACCCAAAGGCTTCCGCTGAGAGCACTTTTTGATGGCAGAAAGTGGCACCGTACGTGTTTTTTCGGGTCTAACTCGGGTTCAGCTTCTTGTTGCGGTTAGGGTTATGTTTAGGGTTGCTAGGAAAGAGTGAAGACGCAGAGTCCTGTTGAGTGTGGGGTTGCGTAAAGGCTCCCCCAGGGAGTTCAGGTGTACCCAAAGGCTTCCGCTGAGAGCACTTTTTGATGGCAGAAAGTGGCACCGTACGTGTTTTTTCGGGTGTAACTCGGGTTCAGCTTCTTGTTGCGGTTAGGGTTATGTTTAGGGTTGTTAGGAAAGAGTGAAGACGCAGAGTCCTGTTGAGTGTGGGGTTGCGTAAAGGCTCCCCCAGGGAGTTCAGGTGTACCCAAAGGCTTCCGCTGAGAGCACTTTTTGATGGCAGAAAGTGGCACCGTACGTGTTTTTTCGGGTCTAACTCGGGTTCAGCTTCTTGTTGCGGTCAGGGTTATGTTTAGGGTTGTTAGGAAAGAGTGAAGACGCAGAGTCCTGTTGAGTGTGGGGTTGCGTAAAGGCTCCCCCAGGGAGTTCAGGTGTACCCAAAGGCTTCCGCTGAGAGCACTTTTGGATGGCAGAAAGTGGCACCGTACGTGTTTTTTCGGGTCTAACTCGGGTTCAGCTTCTTGTTGCGGTTAGGGTTATGTTTAGGGTTGCTAGGAAAGAGTGAAGACGCAGAGTCCTGTTGAGTGTGGGGTTGCGTAAAGGCTCCCCCAGGGAGTTCAGGTGTACCCAAAGGCTTCCGCTGAGAGCACTTTTTGATGGCAGAAAGTGGCACCGTACGTGTTTTTTCGGGTCTAACTCGGGTTCAGCTTCTTGTTGCGGTTAGGGTTATGTTTAGGGTTGTTAGGAAAGAGTGAAGACGCAGAGTCCTGTTGAGTGTGGGGTTGCGTAAAGGCTCCCCCAGGGAGTTGAGGTGTACCCAAAGGCTTCCGCTGAGAGCACTTTTTGATGGCAGAAAGTGGCACCGTACGTGTTTTTTCGGGTCTAACTCGGGTTCAGCTTCTTGTTGCGGTTAGGGTTATGTTTAGGGTTGTTAGGAAAGAGTGAAGACGCAGAGTCCTGTTGAGTGTGGGGTTGCGTAAAGGCTCCCCCAGGGAGTTCAGGTGTACCCAAAGGCTTCCGCTGAGAGCACTTTTGATGGCAGAAAGTGGCACCGTACGTGTTTTTTCGGGTCTAACTCGGGTTCAGCTTCTTGTTGCGGTTAGGGTTATGTTTAGGGTTGTTAGGAAAGAGTGAAGACGCAGAGTCCTGTTGAGTGTGGGGTTGCGTAAAGGCTCCCCCAGGGAGTTCAGGTGTACCCAAAGGCTTCCGCTGAGAGCACTTTTTGATGGCAGAAAGTGGCACCGTACGTGTTTTTTCGGGTCTAACTCGGGTTCAGCTTCTTGTTGCGGTTAGGGTTATGTTTAGGGTTGCTAGGAAAGAGTGAAGACGCAGAGTCCTGTTGAGTGTGGGGTTGCGTAAAGGCTCCCCCAGGGAGTTCAGGTGTACCCAAAGGCTTCCGCTGAGAGCACTTTTGGATGGCAGAAAGTGGCACCGTACGTGTTTTTTCGGGTCTAACTCGGGTTGAGCTTCTTGTTGCGGTTAGGGTTCTGTTTAGGGTTGTTAGGAAAGAGTGAAGACGCAGAGTCCTGTTGAGTGTGGGGTTGCGTAAAGGCTCCCCCAGGGAGTTCAGGTGTACCCAAAGGCTTCCGCTGAGAGCACTTTTTGATGGCAGAAAGTGGCACCGTACGTGTTTTTTCGGGTCTAACTCGGGTTCAGCTTCTTGTTGCGGTTAGGGTTATGTTTAGGGTTGTTAGGAAAGAGTGAAGACGCAGAGTCCTGTTGAGTGTGGGGTTGCGTAAAGGCTCCCCCAGGGAGTTCAGGTGTACCCAAAGGCTTCCGCTGAGAGCACTTTTGGATGGCAGAAAGTGGCACCGTACGTGTTTTTTCGGGTCTAACTCGGGTTGAGCTTCTTGTTGCGGTTAGGGTTCTGTTTAGGGTTGTTAGGAAAGAGTGAAGACGCAGAGTCCTGTTGAGTGTGGGGTTGCGTAAAGGCTCCCCCAGGGAGTTCAGGTGTACCCAAAGGCTTCCGCTGAGAGCACTTTTTGATGGCAGAAAGTGGCACCGTACGTGTTTTTTCGGGTCTAACTCGGGTTCAGCTTCTTGTTGCGGTTAGGGTTATGTTTAGGGTTGTTAGGAAAGAGTGAAGACGCAGAGTCCTGTTGAGTGTGGGGTTGCGTAAAGGCTCCCCCAGGGAGTTCAGGTGTACCCAAAGGCTTCCGCTGAGAGCACTTTTTGATGGCAGAAAGTGGCACCGTACGTGTTTTTTCGGGTCTAACTCGGGTTCAGCTTCTTGTTGCGGTTAGGGTTATGTTTAGGGTTGTTAGGAAAGAGTGAAGACGCAGAGTCCTGTTGAGTGTGGGGTTGCGTAAAGGCTCCCCCAGGGAGTTCAGGTGTACCCAAAGGCTTCCGCTGAGAGCACTTTTTGGATGGCAGAAAGTGGCACCGTACGTGTTTTTTCGGGTCTCACTCGGGTTCAGCTTCTTGTTGCGGTTAGGGTTATGTTTAGGGTTGTTAGGAAAGAGTGAAGACGCAGAGTCCTGTTGAGTGTGGGGTTGCGTAAAGGCTCCCCCAGGGAGTTGAGGTGTACCCAAAGGCTTCCGCTGAGAGCACTTTTTGATGGCAGAAAGTGGCACCGTACGTGTTTTTTCGGGTCTAACTCGGGTTCAGCTTCTTGTTGCGGTTAGGGTTATGTTTAGGGTTGTTAGGAAAGAGTGAAGACGCAGAGTCCTGTTGAGTGTGGGGTTGCGTAAAGGCTCCCCCAGGGAGTTCAGGTGTACCCAAAGGCTTCCGCTGAGAGCACTTTTTGATGGCAGAAAGTGGCACCGTACGTGTTTTTTCGGGTCTAACTCGGGTTCAGCTTCTTGTTGCGGTTAGGGTTATGTTTAGGGTTGTTAGGAAAGAGTGAAGACGCAGAGTCCTGTTGAGTGTGGGGTTGCGTAAAGGCTCCCCCAGGGAGTTCAGGTGTACCCAAAGGCTTCCGCTGAGAGCACTTTTTGATGGCAGAAAGTGGCACCGTACGTGTTTTTTCGGGTCTAACTCGGGTTCAGCTTCTTGTTGCGGTTAGGGTTATGTTTAGGGTTGTTTGGAAAGAGTGAAGACGCAGAGTCCTGTTGAGTGTGGGGTTGCGTAAAGGCTCCCCCAGGGAGTTCAGGTGTACCCTAAGGCTTCCGCTGAGAGCACTTTTTGATGGCAGAAAGTGGCACCGTACGTGTTTTTTCGGGTCTAACTCGGGTTCAGCTTCTTGTTGCGGTTAGGGTTATGTTTAGGGTTGTTAGGAAAGAGTGAAGACGCAGAGTCCTGTTGAGTGTGGGGTTGCGTAAAGGCTCCCCCAGGGAGTTCAGGTGTACCCAAAGGCTTCCGCTGAGAGCACTTTTTGATGGCAGAAAGTGGCACCGTACGTGTTTTTTCGGGTCTAACTCGGGTTCAGCTTCTTGTTGCGGTTAGGGTTATGTTTAGGGTTGTTAGGAAAGAGTGAAGACGCAGAGTCCTGTTGAGTGTGGGGTTGCGTAAAGGCTCCCCCAGGGAGTTCAGGTGTTCCCAAAGGCTTCCGCTGAGAGCACTTTTTGATGGCAGAAAGTGGCACCGTACGTGTTTTTTCGGGTCTAACTCGGGTTCAGCTTCTTGTTGCGGTTAGGGTTATGTTTAGGGTTGTTTGGAAAGAGTGAAGACGCAGAGTCCTGTTGAGTGTGGGGTTGCGTAAAGGCTCCCCCAGGGAGTTCAGGTGTACCCTAAGGCTTCCGCTGAGAGCACTTTTTGATGGCAGAAAGTGGCACCGTACGTGTTTTTTCGGGTCTAACTCGGGTTCAGCTTCTTGTTGCGGTTAGGGTTATGTTTAGGGTTGTTAGGAAAGAGTGAAGACGCAGAGTCCTGTTGAGTGTGGGGTTGCGTAAAGGCTCCCCCAGGGAGTTCAGGTGTACCCAAAGGCTTCCGCTGAGAGCACTTTTTGATGGCAGAAAGTGGCACCGTACGTGTTTTTTCGGGTCTAACTCGGGTTCAGCTTCTTGTTGCGGTTAGGGTTATGTTTAGGGTTGTTAGGAAAGAGTGAAGACGCAGAGTCCTGTTGAGTGTGGGGTTGCGTAAAGGCTCCCCCAGGGAGTTCAGGTGTACCCAAAGGCTTCCGCTGAGAGCACTTTTGGATGGCAGAAAGTGGCACCGTACGTGTTTTTTCGGGTCTAACTCGGGTTCAGCTTCTTGTTCCGGTTAGGGTTATGTTTAGGGTTGTTAGGAAAGAGTGAAGACGCAGAGTCCTGTTGAGTGTGGGGTTGCGTAAAGGCTCCCCCAGGGAGTTCAGGTGTACCCAAAGGCTTCCGCTGAGAGCACTTTTTGATGGCAGAAAGTGGCACCGTACGTGTTTTTTCGGGTCTAACTCGGGTTCAGCTTCTTGTTGCGGTTAGGGTTATGTTTAGGGTTGTTAGGAAAGAGTGAAGACGCAGAGTCCTGTTGAGTGTGGGGTTGCGTAAAGGCTCCCCCAGGGAGTTCAGGTGTACCCAAAGGCTTCCGCTGAGAGCACTTTTTGATGGCAGAAAGTGGCACCGTACGTGTTTTTTCGGGTCTAACTCGGGTTCAGCTTCTTGTTCCGGTTAGGGTTATGTTTAGGGTTGTTAGGAAAGAGTGAAGACGCAGAGTCCTGTTGAGTGTGGGGTTGCGTAAAGGCTCCCCCAGGGAGTTCAGGTGTACCCAAAGGCTTCCGCTGAGAGCACTTTTTGATGGCAGAAAGTGGCACCGTACGTGTTTTTTCGGGTCTAACTCGGGTTCAGCTTCTTGTTGCGGTTAGGGTTATGTTTAGGGTTGTTAGGAAAGAGTGAAGACGCAGAGTCCTGTTGAGTGTGGGGTTGCGTAAAGGCTCCCCCAGGGAGTTCAGGTGTACCCAAAGGCTTCCGCTGAGAGCACTTTTTGATGGCAGAAAGTGGCACCGTACGTGTTTTTTCGGGTCTAACTCGGGTTCAGCTTCTTGTTGCGGTTAGGGTTATGTTTAGGGTTGTTAGGAAAGAGTGAAGACGCAGAGTCCTGTTGAGTGTGGGGTTGCGTAAAGGCTCCCCCAGGGAGTTCAGGTGTACCCAAAGGCTTCCGCTGAGAGCACTTTTGGATGGCAGAAAGTGGCACCGTACGTGTTTTTTCGGGTCTAACTCGGGTTCAGCTTCTTGTTGCGGTTAGGGTTATGTTTAGGGTTGTTAGGAAAGAGTGAAGACGCAGAGTCCTGTTGAGTGTGGGGTTGCGTAAAGGCTCCCCCAGGGAGTTCAGGTGTACCCAAAGGCTTCCGCTGAGAGCACTTTTTGATGGCAGAAAGTGGCACCGTACGTGTTTTTTCGGGTCTAACTCGGGTTCAGCTTCTTGTTGCGGTTAGGGTTATGTTTAGGGTTGTTAGGAAAGAGTGAAGACGCAGAGTCCTGTTGAGTGTGGGGTTGCGTAAAGGCTCCCCCAGGGAGTTCAGGTGTACCCAAAGGCTTCCGCTGAGAGCACTTTTTGATGGCAGAAAGTGGCACCGTACGTGTTTTTTCGGGTGTAACTCGGGTTCAGCTTCTTGTTGCGGTTAGGGTTATGTTTAGGGTTGTTAGGAAAGAGTGAAGACGCAGAGTCCTGTTGAGTGTGGGGTTGCGTAAAGGCTCCCCCAGGGAGTTCAGGTGTACCCAAAGGCTTCCGCTGAGAGCACTTTTTGATGGCAGAAAGTGGCACCGTACGTGTTTTTTCGGGTCTAACTCGGGTTCAGCTTCTTGTTGCGGTCAGGGTTATGTTTAGGGTTGTTAGGAAAGAGTGAAGACGCAGAGTCCTGTTGAGTGTGGGGTTGCGTAAAGGCTCCCCCAGGGAGTTCAGGTGTACCCAAAGGCTTCCGCTGAGAGCACTTTTGGATGGCAGAAAGTGGCACCGTACGTGTTTTTTCGGGTCTAACTCGGGTTCAGCTTCTTGTTGCGGTTAGGGTTATGTTTAGGGTTGCTAGGAAAGAGTGAAGACGCAGAGTCCTGTTGAGTGTGGGGTTGCGTAAAGGCTCCCCCAGGGAGTTCAGGTGTACCCAAAGGCTTCCGCTGAGAGCACTTTTTGATGGCAGAAAGTGGCACCGTACGTGTTTTTTCGGGTCTAACTCGGGTTCAGCTTCTTGTTGCGGTTAGGGTTATGTTTAGGGTTGTTAGGAAATAGTGAAGACGCAGAGTCCTGTTGAGTGTGGGGTTGCGTAAAGGCTCCCCCAGGGAGTTCAGGTGTACCCAAAGGCTTCCGCTGAGAGCACTTTTGGATGGCAGAAAGTGGCACCGTACGTGTTTTTTCGGGTCTAACTCGGGTTCAGCTTCTTGTTGCGGTTAGGGTTATGTTTAGGGTTGTTAGGAAAGAGTGAAGACGCAGAGTCCTGTTGAGTGTGGGGTTGCGTAAAGGCTCCCCCAGGGAGTTCAGGTGTACCCAAAGGCTTCCGCTGAGAGCACTTTTTGATGGCAGAAAGTGGCACCGTACGTGTTTTTTCGGGTCTAACTCGGGTTCAGCTTCTTGTTGCGGTTAGGGTTATGTTTAGGGTTGCTAGGAAAGAGTGAAGACGCAGAGTCCTGTTGAGTGTGGGGTTGCGTAAAGGCTCCCCCAGGGAGTTCAGGTGTACCCAAAGGCTTCCGCTGAGAGCACTTTTGGATGGCAGAAAGTGGCACCGTACGTGTTTTTTCGGGTCTAACTCGGGTTCAGCTTCTTGTTGCGGTTAGGGTTATGTTTAGGGTTGTTAGGAAAGAGTGAAGACGCAGAGTCCTGTTGAGTGTGGGGTTGCGTAAAGGCTCCCCCAGGGAGTTCAGGTGTACCCAAAGGCTTCCGCTGAGAGCACTTTTTGATGGCAGAAAGTGGCACCGTACGTGTTTTTTCGGGTCTAACTCGGGTTCAGCTTCTTGTTGCGGTCAGGGTTATGTTTAGGGTTGTTAGGAAAGAGTGAAGACGCAGAGTCCTGTTGAGTGTGGGGTTGCGTAAAGGCTCCCCCAGGGAGTTCAGGTGTACCCAAAGGCTTCCGCTGAGAGCACTTTTTGATGGCAGAAAGTGGCACCGTACGTGTTTTTTCGGGTCTAACTCGGGTTCAGCTTCTTGTTGCGGTTAGGGTTATGTTTAGGGTTGCTAGGAAAGAGTGAAGACGCAGAGTCCTGTTGAGTGTGGGGTTGCGTAAAGGCTCCCCCAGGGAGTTCAGGTGTACCCAAAGGCTTCCGCTGAGAGCACTTTTTGATGGCAGAAAGTGGCACCGTACGTGTTTTTTCGGGTCTAACTCGGGTTCAGCTTCTTGTTGCGGTTAGGGTTATGTTTAGGGTTGTTAGGAAAGAGTGAAGACGCAGAGTCCTGTTGAGTGTGGGGTTGCGTAAAGGCTCCCCCAGGGAGTTCAGGTGTACCCAAAGGCTTCCGCTGAGAGCACTTTTGGATGGCAGAAAGTGGCACCGTACGTGTTTTTTCGGGTCTAACTCGGGTTCAGCTTCTTGTTGCGGTTAGGGTTATGTTTAGGGTTGTTAGGAAAGAGTGAAGACGCAGAGTCCTGTTGAGTGTGGGGTTGCGTAAAGGCTCCCCCAGGGAGTTCAGGTGTACCCAAAGGCTTCCGCTGAGAGCACTTTTTGATGGCAGAAAGTGGCACCGTACGTGTTTTTTCGGGTCTAACTCGGGTTCAGCTTCTTGTTGCGGTTAGGGTTATGTTTAGGGTTGCTAGGAAAGAGTGAAGACGCAGAGTCCTGTTGAGTGTGGGGTTGCGTAAAGGCTCCCCCAGGGAGTTCAGGTGTACCCAAAGGCTTCCGCTGAGAGCACTTTTGGATGGCAGAAAGTGGCACCGTACGTGTTTTTTCGGGTCTAACTCGGGTTGAGCTTCTTGTTGCGGTTAGGGTTCTGTTTAGGGTTGTTAGGAAAGAGTGAAGACGCAGAGTCCTGTTGAGTGTGGGGTTGCGTAAAGGCTCCCCCAGGGAGTTCAGGTGTACCCAAAGGCTTCCGCTGAGAGCACTTTTTGATGGCAGAAAGTGGCACCGTACGTGTTTTTTCGGGTCTAACTCGGGTTGAGCTTCTTGTTGCGGTTAGGGTTATGTTTAGGGTTGTTAGGAAAGAGTGAAGACGCAGAGTCCTGTTGAGTGTGGTGTTGCGTAAAGGCTCCCCCAGGGAGTTCAGGTGTACCCAAAGGCTTCCGCTGAGAGCACTTTTGGATGGCAGAAAGTGGCACCGTACGTGTTTTTTCGGGTCTAACTCGGGTTGAGCTTCTTGTTGCGGTTAGGGTTCTGTTTAGGGTTGTTAGGAAAGAGTGAAGACGCAGAGTCCTGTTGAGTGTGGGGTTGCGTAAAGGCTCCCCCAGGGAGTTCAGGTGTACCCAAAGGCTTCCGCTGAGAGCACTTTTTGATGGCAGAAAGTGGCACCGTACGTGTTTTTTCGGGTCTAACTCGGGTTCAGCTTCTTGTTGCGGTTAGGGTTATGTTTAGGGTTGTTAGGAAAGAGTGAAGACGCAGAGTCCTGTTGAGTGTGGGGTTGCGTAAAGGCTCCCCCAGGGAGTTCAGGTGTACCCAAAGGCTTCCGCTGAGAGCACTTTTTGATGGCAGAAAGTGGCACCGTACGTGTTTTTTCGGGTCTAACTCGGGTTCAGCTTCTTGTTGCGGTTAGGGTTATGTTTAGGGTTGTTAGGAAAGAGTGAAGACGCAGAGTCCTGTTGAGTGTGGGGTTGCGTAAAGGCTCCCCCAGGGAGTTCAGGTGTACCCAAAGGCTTCCGCTGAGAGCACTTTTGGATGGCAGAAAGTGGCACCGTACGTGTTTTTTCGGGTCTAACTCGGGTTCAGCTTCTTGTTGCGGTTAGGGTTATGTTTAGGGTTGTTAGGAAAGAGTGAAGACGCAGAGTCCTGTTGAGTGTGGGGTTGCGTAAAGGCTCCCCCAGGGAGTTCAGGTGTACCCAAAGGCTTCCGCTGAGAGCACTTTTTGATGGCAGAAAGTGGCACCGTACGTGTTTTTTCGGGTCTAACTCGGGTTCAGCTTCTTGTTGCGGTTAGGGTTATGTTTAGGGTTGTTAGGAAAGAGTGAAGACGCAGAGTCCTGTTGAGTGTGGGGTTGTGTAAAGGCTCCCCCAGGGAGTTCAGGTGTACCCAAAGGCTTCCGCTGAGAGCACTTTTTGATGGCAGAAAGTGGCACCGTACGTGTTTTTTCGGGTCTAACTCGGGTTGAGCTTCTTGTTCCGGTTAGGGTTATGTTTAGGGTTGTTAGGAAAGAGTGAAGACGCAGAGTCCTGTTGAGTGTGGGGTTGCGTAAAGGCTCCCCCAGGGAGTTCAGGTGTACCCAAAGGCTTCCGCTGAGAGCACTTTTTGATGGCAGAAAGTGGCACCGTACGTGTTTTTTCGGGTCTAACTCGGGTTCAGCTTCTTGTTGCGGTTAGGGTTATGTTTAGGGTTGTTAGGAAAGAGTGAAGACGCAGAGTCCTGTTGAGTGTGGGGTTGCGTAAAGGCTCCCCCAGGGAGTTCAGGTGTACCCAAAGGCTTCCGCTGAGAGCACTTTTGGATGGCAGAAAGTGGCACCGTACGTGTTTTTTCGGGTCTAACTCGGGTTGAGCTTCTTGTTGCGGTTAGGGTTATGTTTAGGGTTGTTAGGAAAGAGTGAAGACGCAGAGTCCTGTTGAGTGTGGGGTTGCGTAAAGGCTCCCCCAGGGAGTTCAGGTGTACCCAAAGGCTTCCGCTGAGAGCACTTTTGGATGGCAGAAAGTGGCACCGTACGTGTTTTTTCGGGTCTAACTCGGGTTGAGCTTCTTGTTGCGGTTAGGGTTATGTTTAGGGTTGTTAGGAAAGAGTGAAGACGCAGAGTCCTGTTGAGTGTGGGGTTGCGTAAAGGCTCCCCCAGGGAGTTCAGGTGTACCCAAAGGCTTCCGCTGAGAGCACTTTTTGATGGCAGAAAGTGGCACCGTACGTGTTTTTTCGGGTCTAACTCGGGTTCAGCTTCTTGATGCGGTTAGGGTTATGTTTAGGGTTGTTAGGAAAGAGTGAAGACGCAGAGTCCTGTTGAGTGTGGGGTTGCGTAAAGGCTCCCCCAGGGAGTTCAGGTGTAGCCAAAGGCTTCCGCTGAGAGCACTTTTTGATGGCAGAAAGTGGCACCGTACGTGTTTTTTCGGGTCTAACTCGGGTTGAGCTTCTTGTTGCGGTTAGGGTTATGTTTAGGGTTGTTAGGAAAGAGTGAAGACGCAGAGTCCTGTTGAGTGTGGGGTTGCGTAAAGGCTCCCCCAGGGAGTTCAGGTGTACCCAAAGGCTTCCGCTGAGAGCACTTTTTGATGGCAGAAAGTGGCACCGTACGTGTTTTTTCGGGTCTAACTCGGGTTCAGCTTCTTGTTGCGGTTAGGGTTATGTTTAGGGTTGTTAGGAAAGAGTGAAGACGCAGAGTCCTGTTGAGTGTGGGGCTGCGTAAAGGCTCCCCCAGGGAGTTCAGGTGTACCCAAAGGCTTCCGCTGAGAGCACTTTTTGATGGCAGAAAGTGGCACCGTACGTGTTTTTTCGGGTCTAACTCGCGTTCAGCTTCTTGTTGCGGTTAGGGTTATGTTTAAGGTTGTTAGGAAAGAGTGAAGACGCAGAGTCCTGTTGAGTGTGGGGTTGCGTAAAGGCTCCCCCAGGGAGTTCAGGTGTACCCAAAGGCTTCCGCTGAGAGCACTTTTTGATGGCAGAAAGTGGCACCGTACGTCTTTTTTCGGGTCTAACTCGGGTTCAGCTTCTTGTTCCGGTTAGGGTTATGTTTAGGGTTGTTAGGAAAGAGTGAAGACGCAGAGTCCTGTTGAGTGTGGGGTTGCGTAAAGGCTCCCCCAGGGAGTTCAGGTGTACCCAAAGGCTTCCGCTGAGAGCACTTTTTGATGGCAGAAAGTGGCACCGTACGTGTTTTTTCGGGTCTAACTCGGGTTCAGCTTCTTGTTGCGGTTAGGGTTATGTTTAGGGTTGTTAGGAAAGAATGAAGACACAGAGTCCTGTTGAGTGTGGGGTTGCGTAAAGGCTCCCCCAGGGAGTTCAGGTGTACCCAAAGGCTTCTGCTGAGAGCACTTTTTGATGGCAGAAAGTGGCACCGTACGTGTTTTTTCGGGTCTAACTCGGGTTCAGCTTCTTGTTGCGGTTAGGGTTATGTTTAGGGTTGTTAGGAAAGAGTGAAGACGCAGAGTCCTGTTGAGTGTGGGGTTGCGTAAAGGCTCCCCCAGGGAGT
>NW_028154208.1:20000-25000 GCF_964211835.1 Anser anser
TTTGATGGCAGAAAGTGGCACCGTACGTGTTTTTTCGGGTCTAACTCGGGTTCAGCTTCTTGTTGCGGTTAGGGTTACGTTTAGGGTTGTTAGGAAAGAGTGAAGACGCAGAGTCCTGTTGAGTGTGGGGTTGCGTAAAGGCTCCCCCAGGGAGTTCAGGTGTACCCAAAGGCTTCCGCTGAGAGCACTTTTGGATGGCAGAAAGTGGCACCGTACGTGTTTTTTCGGGTCTAACTCGGGTTCAGCTTCTTGTTGCGGTTAGGGTTATGTTTAGGGTTGTTAGGAAAGAGTGAAGACGCAGAGTCCTGTTGAGTGTGGGGTTGCGTAAAGGCTCCCCCAGGGAGTTCAGGTGTACCCAAAGGCTTCCGCTGAGAGCACTTTTTGATGGCAGAAAGTGGCACCGTACGTGTTTTTTCGGGTCTAACTCGGGTTGAGCTTCTTGTTGCGGTTAGGGTTATGTTTAGGGTTGTTAGGAAAGAGTGAAGACGCAGAGTCCTGTTGAGTGTGGGGTTGCGTAAAGGCTCCCCCAGGGAGTTCAGGTGTACCCAAAGGCTTCCGCTGAGAGCACTTTTTGACGGCAGAAAGTGGCACCGTACGTGTTTTTTCGGGTCTAACTCGGGTTCAGCTTCCTGCTGCGGTTAGGGTTATGTTTAGGGTTGTTAGGAAAGAGTGAAGACGCAGAGTCCTGTTGAGTGTGGGGTTGCGTAAAGGCTCCTCCAGGGAGTTCAGGTGTACCCAAAGGCTTCCGCTGAGAGCACTTTTTGATGGCAGAAAGTGGCACCGTACGTGTTTTTTCGGGTCTAACTCGGGTTGAGCTTCTTGTTCCGGTTAGGGTTATGTTTAGGGTTGTTAGGAAAGAGTGAAGACGCAGAGTCCTGTTGAGTGTGGGGTTGCGTAAAGGCTCCCCCAGGGAGTTCATGTGTACCCAAAGGCTTCCGCTGAGAGCACTTTTGGATGGCAGAAAGTGGCACCGTACGTGTTTTTTCGGGTCTAACTCGGGTTCAGCTTCTTGTTCCGGTTAGGCTTATGTTTAGGGTTGTTAGGAAAGAGTGAAGACGCAGAGTCCTGTTGAGTGTGGGGTTGTGTAAAGGCTCCCCCAGGGAGTTCAGGTGTACCCAAAGGCTTCCGCTGAGAGCACTTTTTGATGGCAGAAAGTGGCACCGTACGTGTTTTTTCGGGTCTAACTCGGGTTGAGCTTCTTGTTGCGGTTAGGGTTATGTTTAGGGTTGTTAGGAAAGAGTGAAGACGCAGAGTCCTGTTGAGTGTGGGGTTGCATAAAGGCTCCCCCAGGGAGTTCAGGTGTACCCAAAGGCTTCCGCTGAGAGCACTTTTTGATGGCAGAAAGTGGCACCGTACGTGTTTTTTCGGGTCTAACTCGGGTTGAGCTTCTTGTTGCGGTTAGGGTTATGTTTAGGGTTGTTAGGAAAGAGTGAAGACGCAGAGTCCTGTTGAGTGTGGGGTTGCGTAAAGGCTCCCCCAGGGAGTTCAGGTGTACCCAAAGGCTTCCGCTGAGAGCACTTTTTGATGGCAGAAAGTGGCACCGTACGTGTTTTTTCGGGTCTAACTCGGGTTCAGCTTCTTGTTGCGGTTAGGGTTACGTTTAGGGTTGTTAGGAAAGAGTGAAGACGCAGAGTCCTGTTGAGTGTGGGGTTGCGTAAAGGCTCCCCCAGGGAGTTCAGGTGTACCCAAAGGCTTCCGCTGAGAGCACTTTTGGATGGCAGAAAGTGGCACCGTACGTCTTTTTTCGGGTCTAACTCGGGTTCAGCTTCTTGTTGCGGTTAGGGTTATGTTTAGGGTTGTTAGGAAAGAGTGAAGACGCAGAGTCCTGTTGAGTGTGGGGTTGCGTAAAGGCTCCCCCAGGGAGTTCAGGTGTACCCAAAGGCTTCCGCTGAGAGCACTTTTTGATGGCAGAAAGTGGCACCGTACGTGTTTTTTCGGGTCTAACTCGGGTTCAGCTTCTTGTTGCGGTTAGGGTTATGTTTAGGGTTGTTAGGAAAGAGTGAAGACGCAGAGTCCTGTTGAGTGTGGGGTTGCGTAAAGGCTCCCCCAGGGAGTTCAGGTGTACCCAAAGGCTTCCGCTGAGAGCACTTTTTGATGGCAGAAAGTGGCACCGTACGTGTTTTTTCGGGTCTAACTCAGGTTCAGCTTCTTGTTGCGGTTAGGGTTATGTTTAGGGTTGTTAGGAAAGAGTGAAGACGCAGAGTCCTGTTGAGTGTGGGGTTGCGTAAAGGCTCCCCCAGGGAGTTCAGGTGTACCCAAAGGCTTCCGCTGAGAGCACTTTTTGATGGCAGAAAGTGGCACCGTACGTGTTTTTTCGGGTCTAACTCGGGTTCAGCTTCTTGTTGCGGTTAGGGTTATGTTTAGGGTTGCTAGGAAAGAGTGAAGACGCAGAGTCCTGTTGAGTGTGGGGTTGCGTAAAGGTTCCCCCAGGGAGTTCAGGTGTACCCAAAGGCTTCCGCTGAGAGCACTTTTGGATGGCAGAAAGTGGCACCGTACGTGTTTTTTCGGGTCTAACTCGGGTTGAGCTTCTTGTTGCGGTTAGGGTTATGTTTAGGGTTGTTAGGAAAGAGTGAAGACGCAGAGTCCTGTTGAGTGTGGGGTTGCGTAAAGGCTCCCCCAGGGAGTTCAGGTGTACCCAAAGGCTTCCGCTGAGAGCACTTTTTGATGGCAGAAAGTGGCACCGTACGTGTTTTTTCGGGTCTAACTCGGGTTCAGCTTCTTGTTGCGGTTAGGGTTATGTTTAGGGTTGTTAGGAAAGAGTGAAGACGCAGAGTCCTGTTGAGTGTGGGGTTGCGTAAAGGCTCCCCCAGGGAGTTCAGGTGTACCCAAAGGCTTCCGCTGAGAGCACTTTTTGATGGCAGAAAGTGGCACCGTACGTGTTTTTTCGGGTCTAACTCGGGTTCAGCTTCTTGTTGCGGTTAGGGTTATGTTTAGGGTTGTTAGGAAAGAGTGAAGACGCAGAGTCCTGTTGAGTGTGGGGTTGCGTAAAGGCTCCCCCAGGGAGTTCAGGTGTACCCAAAGGCTTCCGCTGAGAGCACTTTTTGATGGCAGAAAGTGGCACCGTACGTGTTTTTTCGGGTCTAACTCGGGTTGAGCTTCTTTCTGCGGTTAGGGTTATGTTTAGGGTTGTTAGGAAAGAGTGAAGACGCAGAGTCCTGTTGAGTGTGGGGTTGCGTAAAGGCTCCCCCAGGGAGTTCAGGTGTACCCAAAGGCTTCCGCTGAGAGCACTTTTGGATGGCAGAAAGTGGCACCGTACGTGTTTTTTCGGGTCTAACTCGGGTTGAGCTTCTTGTTGCGGTTAGGGTTATGTTTAGGGTTGTTAGGAAAGAGTGAAGACGCAGAGTCCTGTTGAGTGTGGGGTTGCGTAAAGGCTCCCCCAGGGAGTTCAGGTGTACCCAAAGGCTTCCGCTGAGAGCACTTTTTGATGGCAGAAAGTGGCACCGTACGTGTTTTTTCGGGTCTAACTCGGGTTCAGCTTCTTGTTGCGGTTAGGGTTATGTTTAGGGTTGCTAGGAAAGAGTGAAGACGCAGAGTCCTGTTGAGTGTGGGGTTGTGTAAAGGCTCCCCCAGGGAGTTCAGGTGTACCCAAAGGCTTCCGCTGAGAGCACTTTTTGATGGCAGAAAGTGGCACCGTACGTGTTTTTTCGGGTCTAACTCGGGTTCAGCTTCTTGTTGCGGTCAGGGTTATGTTTAGGGTTGTTAGGAAAGAGTGAAGACGCAGAGTCCTGTTGAGTGTGGGGTTGCGTAAAGGCTCCCCCAGGGAGTTCAGGTGTACCCAAAGGCTTCCGCTGAGAGCACTTTTTGATGGCAGAAAGTGGCACCGTACGTGTTTTTTCGGGTCTAACTCGGGTTGAGCTTCTTGTTGCGGTTAGGGTTCTGTTTAGGGTTGTTAGGAAAGAGTGAAGACGCAGAGTCCTGTTGAGTGTGGGGTTGCGTAAAGGCTCCCCCAGGGAGTTCAGGTGTACCCAAAGGCTTCCGCTGAGAGCACTTTTTGATGGCAGAAAGTGGCACCGTACGTGTTTTTTCGGGTCTAACTCGGGTTCAGCTTCTTGTTCCGGTTAGGGTTATGTTTAGGGTTGTTAGGAAAGAGTGAAGACGCAGAGTCCTGTTGAGTGTGGGGTTGCGTAAAGGCTCCCCCAGGGAGTTCAGGTGTACCCAAAGGCTTCCCCTGAGAGCACTTTTTGATGGCATAAAGTGGCACCGTACGTGTTTTTTCGGGTCTAACTCGGGTTCAGCTTCTTGTTGCGGTTAGGGTTATGTTTAGGGTTGTTAGGAAAGAATGAAGACACAGAGTCCTGTTGAGTGTGGGGTTGCGTAAAGGCTCCCCCAGGGAGTTCAGGTGTACCCAAAGGCTTCCGCTGAGAGCACTTTTTGATGGCAGAAAGTGGCACCGTATGTGTTTTTTCGGGTCTAACTCGGGTTCAGCTTCTTGTTCCGGTTAGGCTTATGTTTAGGGTTGTTAGGAAAGAGTGAAGACGCAGAGTCCTGTTGAGTGTGGGGTTGCGTAAAGGCTCCCCCAGGGAGTTCAGGTGTACCCAAAGGCTTCCGCTGAGAGCACTTTTTGATGGCAGAAAGTGGCACCGTACGTGTTTTTTCGGGTCTAACTCGGGTTGAGCTTCTTTCTGCGGTTAGGGTTATGTTTAGGGTTGTTAGGAAAGAGTGAAGACGCAGAGTCCTGTTGAGTGTGGGGTTGCGTAAAGGCTCCCCCAGGGAGTTCAGGTGTACCCAAAGGCTTCCGCTGAGAGCACTTTTGGATGGCAGAAAGTGGCACCGTACGTGTTTTTTCGGGTCTAACTCGGGTTGAGCTTCTTGTTGCGGTTAGGGTTATGTTTAGGGTTGTTAGGAAAGAGTGAAGACGCAGAGTCCTGTTGAGTGTGGGGTTGCGTAAAGGCTCCCCCAGGGAGTTCAGGTGTACCCAAAGGCTTCCGCTGAGAGCACTTTTTGATGGCAGAAAGTGGCACCGTACGTGTTTTTTCGGGTCTAACTCGGGTTCAGCTTCT
>NW_028154208.1:30000-42976 GCF_964211835.1 Anser anser
CAGAAAGTGGCACCGTACGTGTTTTTTCGGGTCTAACTCGGGTTCAGCTTCTTGTTGCGGTTAGGGTTACGTTTAGGGTTGTTAGGAAAGAGTGAAGACGCAGAGTCCTGTTGAGTGTGGGGTTGCGTAAAGGCTCCCCCAGGGAGTTCAGGTGTACCCAAAGGCTTCCGCTGAGAGCACTTTTGGATGGCAGAAAGTGGCACCGTACGTGTTTTTTCGGGTCTAACTCGGGTTCAGCTTCTTGTTGCGGTTAGGGTTATGTTTAGGGTTGTTAGGAAAGAGTGAAGACGCAGAGTCCTGTTGAGTGTGGGGTTGCGTAAAGGCTCCCCCAGGGAGTTCAGGTGTACCCAAAGGCTTCCGCTGAGAGCACTTTTGGATGGCAGAAAGTGGCACCGTACGTGTTTTTTCGGGTCTAACTCGGGTTGAGCTTCTTGTTGCGGTTAGGGTTATGTTTAGGGTTGTTAGGAAAGAGTGAAGACGCAGAGTCCTGTTGAGTGTGGGGTTGCGTAAAGGCTCCCCCAGGGAGTTCAGGTGTACCCAAAGGCTTCCGCTGAGAGCACTTTTTGACGGCAGAAAGTGGCACCGTACGTGTTTTTTCGGGTCTAACTCGGGTTCAGCTTCCTGTTGCGGTTAGGGTTATGTTTAGGGTTGTTAGGAAAGAGTGAAGACGCAGAGTCCTGTTGAGTGTGGGGTTGCGTAAAGGCTCCTCCAGGGAGTTCAGGTGTACCCAAAGGCTTCCGCTGAGAGCACTTTTTGATGGCAGAAAGTGGCACCGTACGTGTTTTTTCGGGTCTAACTCGGGTTGAGCTTCTTGTTCCGGTTAGGGTTATGTTTAGGGTTGTTAGGAAAGAGTGAAGACGCAGAGTCCTGTTGAGTGTGGGGTTGCGTAAAGGCTCCCCCAGGGAGTTCAGGTGTACCCAAAGGCTTCCGCTGAGAGCACTTTTGGATGGCAGAAAGTGGCACCGTACGTGTTTTTTCGGGTCTAACTCGGGTTCAGCTTCTTGTTCCGGTTAGGCTTATGTTTAGGGTTGTTAGGAAAGAGTGAAGACGCAGAGTCCTGTTGAGTGTGGGGTTGTGTAAAGGCTCCCCCAGGGAGTTCAGGTGTACCCAAAGGCTTCCGCTGAGAGCACTTTTTGATGGCAGAAAGTGGCACCGTACGTGTTTTTTCGGGTCTAACTCGGGTTCAGCTTCTTGTTGCGGTTAGGGTTATGTTTAGGGTTGTTAGGAAAGAGTGAAGACGCAGAGTCCTGTTGAGTGTGGGGTTGCATAAAGGCTCCCCCAGGGAATTCAGGTGTACCCAAAGGCTTCCGCTGAGAGCACTTTTTGATGGCAGAAAGTGGCACCGTACGTGTTTTTTCGGGTCTAACTCGGGTTGAGCTTCTTGTTGCGGTTAGGGTTATGTTTAGGGTTGTTAGGAAAGAGTGAAGACGCAGAGTCCTGTTGAGTGTGGGGTTGCGTAAAGGCTCCCCCAGGGAGTTCAGGTGTACCCAAAGGCTTCCGCTGAGAGCACTTTTTGATGGCAGAAAGTGGCACCGTACGTGTTTTTTCGGGTCTAACTCGGGTTCAGCTTCTTGTTGCGGTTAGGGTTATGTTTAGGGTTGTTAGGAAAGAGTGAAGACGCAGAGTCCTGTTGAGTGTGGGGTTGCGTAAAGGCTCCCCCAGGGAGTTCAGGTGTACCCAAAGGCTTCCGCTGAGAGCACTTTTTGATGGCAGAAAGTGGCACCGTACGTCTTTTTTCGGGTCTAACTCGGGTTCAGCTTCTTGTTGCGGTTAGGGTTATGTTTAGGGTTGTTAGGAAAGAGTGAAGACGCAGAGTCCTGTTGAGTGTGGGGTTGCGTAAAGGCTCCCCCAGGGAGTTCAGGTGTACCCAAAGGCTTCCGCTGAGAGCACTTTTTGATGGCAGAAAGTGGCACCGTACGTGTTTTTTCGGGTCTAACTCGGGTTCAGCTTCTTGTTGCGGTTAGGGTTATGTTTAGGGTTGTTAGGAAAGAGTGAAGACGCAGAGTCCTGTTGAGTGTGGGGTTGCATAAAGGCTCCCCCAGGGAGTTCAGGTGTACCCAAAGGCTTCCGCTGAGAGCACTTTTTGATGGCAGAAAGTGGCACCGTACGTGTTTTTTCGGGTCTAACTCGGGTTGAGCTTCTTGTTGCGGTTAGGGTTATGTTTAGGGTTGTTAGGAAAGAGTGAAGACGCAGAGTCCTGTTGAGTGTGGGGTTGCGTAAAGGCTCCCCCAGGGAGTTCAGGTGTACCCAAAGGCTTCCGCTGAGAGCACTTTTTGATGGCAGAAAGTGGCACCGTACGTGTTTTTTCGGGTCTAACTCGGGTTCAGCTTCTTGTTGCGGTTAGGGTTATGTTTAGGGTTGTTAGGAAAGAGTGAAGACGCAGAGTCCTGTTGAGTGTGGGGTTGCGTAAAGGCTCCCCCAGGGAGTTCAGGTGTACCCAAAGGCTTCCGCTGAGAGCACTTTTTGATGGCAGAAAGTGGCACCGTACGTGTTTTTTCGGGTCTAACTCAGGTTCAGCTTCTTGTTGCGGTTAGGGTTATGTTTAGGGTTGTTAGGAAAGAGTGAAGACGCAGAGTCCTGTTGAGTGTGGGGTTGCGTAAAGGCTCCCCCAGGGAGTTCAGGTGTACCCAAAGGCTTCCGCTGAGAGCACTTTTTGATGGCAGAAAGTGGCACCGTACGTGTTTTTTCGGGTCTAACTCGGGTTCAGCTTCTTGTTGCGGTTAGGGTTATGTTTAGGGTTGTTAGGAAAGAGTGAAGACGCAGAGTCCTGTTGAGTGTGGGGTTGCGTAAAGGCTCCCCCAGGGAGTTCAGGTGTACCCAAAGGCTTCCGCTGAGAGCACTTTTTGATGGCAGAAAGTGGCACCGTACGTGTTTTTTCGGGTCTAACTCGGGTTCAGCTTCTTGTTGCGGTTAGGGTTATGTTTAGGGCTGCTAGGAAAGAGTGAAGACGCAGAGTCCTGTTGAGTGTGGGGTTGCGTAAAGGTTCCCCCAGGGAGTTCAGGTGTACCCAAAGGCTTCCGCTGAGAGCACTTTTGGATGGCAGAAAGTGGCACCGTACGTGTTTTTTCGGGTCTAACTCGGGTTGAGCTTCTTGTTGCGGTTAGGGTTATGTTTAGGGTTGTTAGGAAAGAGTGAAGACGCAGAGTCCTGTTGAGTGTGGGGTTGCGTAAAGGCTCCCCCAGGGAGTTCAGGTGTACCCAAAGGCTTCCGCTGAGAGCACTTTTTGATGGCAGAAAGTGGCACCGTACGTGTTTTTTCGGGTCTAACTCGGGTTCAGCTTCTTGTTGCGGTTAGGGTTATGTTTAGGGTTGTTAGGAAAGAGTGAAGACGCAGAGTCCTGTTGAGTGTGGGGTTGCGTAAAGGCTCCCCCAGGGAGTTCAGGTGTACCCAAAGGCTTCCGCTGAGAGCACTTTTGGATGGCAGAAAGTGGCACCGTACGTGTTTTTTCGGGTCTAACTCGGGTTCAGCTTCTTGTTCCGGTTAGGGTTATGTTTAGGGTTGTTAGGAAAGAGTGAAGACGCAGAGTCCTGTTGAGTGTGGGGTTGCGTAAAGGCTCCCCCAGGGAGTTCAGGTGTACCCAAAGGCTTCCGCTGAGAGCACTTTTTGATGGCAGAAAGTGGCACCGTACGTGTTTTTTCGGGTCTAACTCGGGTTCAGCTTCTTGTTGCGGTTAGGGTTATGTTTAGGGTTGCTAGGAAAGAGTGAAGACGCAGAGTCCTGTTGAGTGTGGGGTTGCGTAAAGGCTCCCCCAGGGAGTTCAGGTGTACCCAAAGGCTTCCGCTGAGAGCACTTTTTGATGGCAGAAAGTGGCACCGTACGTGTTTTTTCGGGTCTAACTCGGGTTCAGCTTCTTGTTGCGGTTAGGCTTATGTTTAGGGTTGTTAGGAAAGAGTGAAGACGCAGAGTCCTGTTGAGTGTGGGGTTGCGTAAAGGCTCCCCCAGGGAGTTCAGGTGTACCCAAAGGCTTCCGCTGAGAGCACTTTTTGATGGCAGAAAGTGGCACCGTACGTGTTTTTTCGGGTCTAAATCGGGTTGAGCTTCTTGTTGCGGTTAGGGTTCTGTTTAGGGTTGTTAGGAAAGAGTGAAGACGCAGAGTCCTGTTGAGTGTGGGGTTGCGTAAAGGCTCCCCCAGGGAGTTCAGGTGTACCCAAAGGCTTCCGCTGAGAGCACTTTTTGATGGCAGAAAGTGGCACCGTACGTGTTTTTTCGGGTCTAACTCGGGTTCAGCTTCTTGTTGCGGTTAGGGTTATGTTTAGGGTTGTTAGGAAAGAGTGAAGACGCAGAGTCCTGTTGAGTGTGGGGTTGCGTAAAGGCTCCCCCAGGGAGTTCAGGTGTACCCAAAGGCTTCCGCTGAGAGCACTTTTTGATGGCAGAAAGTGGCACCGTACGTGTTTTTTCGGGTCTAACTCGGGTTCAGCTTCTTGTTGCGGTTAGGGTTATGTTTAGGGTTGTTAGGAAAGAGTGAAGACGCAGAGTCCTGTTGAGTGTGGGGTTGCGTAAAGGCTCCCCCAGGGAGTTCAGGTGTACCCAAAGGCTTCCGCTGAGAGCACTTTTTGATGGCAGAAAGTGGCACCGTCCGTGTTTTTTCGGGTCTAACTCGGGTTCAGCTTCTTGTTGCGGTTAGGGTTATGTTTAGGGTTGTTAGGAAAGAGTGAAGACGCAGAGTCCTGTTGAGTGTGGGGTTGCGTAAAGGCTCCCCCAGGGAGTTCAGGTGTACCCAAAGGCTTCCGCTGAGAGCACTTTTGGATGGCAGAAAGTGGCACCGTACGTGTTTTTTCGGGTCTAACTCGGGTTCAGCTTCTTGTTGCGGTTAGGGTTATGTTTAGGGTTGTTAGGAAAGAGTGAAGACGCAGAGTCCTGTTGAGTGTGGGGTTGCGTAAAGGCTCCCCCAGGGAGTTCAGGTGTACCCAAAGGCTTCCGCTGAGAGCACTTTTGGATGGCAGAAAGTGGCACCGTATGTGTTTTTTCGGGTCTAACTCGGGTTCAGCTTCTTGTTCCGGTTAGGCTTATGTTTAGGGTTGTTAGGAAAGAGTGAAGACGCAGAGTCCTGTTGAGTGTGGGGTTGCGTAAAGGCTCCCCCAGGGAGTTCAGGTGTACCCAAAGGCTTCCGCTGAGAGCACTTTTTGATGGCAGAAAGTGGCACCGTACGTGTTTTTTCGGGTCTAACTCGGGTTCAGCTTCTTGTTCCGGTTAGGGTTATGTTTAGGGTTGTTAGGAAAGAGTGAAGACGCAGAGTCCTGTTGAGTGTGGGGTTGCGTAAAGGCTCCCCCAGGGAGTTCAGGTGTACCCAAAGGCTTCCGCTGAGAGCACTTTTGGATGGCAGAAAGTGGCACCGTACGTGTTTTTTCGGGTCTAACTCGGGTTGAGCTTCTTGTTGCGGTTAGGGTTATGTTTAGGGTTGTTAGGAAAGAGTGAAGACGCAGAGTCCTGTTGAGTGTGGGGTTGCGTAAAGGCTCCCCCAGGGAGTTCAGGTGTACCCAAAGGCTTCCGCTGAGAGCACTTTTTGATGGCAGAAAGTGGCACCGTACGTGTTTTTTCGGGTCTAACTCGGGTTCAGCTTCTTGTTGCGGTTAGGGTTATGTTTAGGGTTGTTAGGAAAGAGTGAAGACGCAGAGTCCTGTTGAGTGTGGGGTTGCGTAAAGGCTCCCCCAGGGAGTTCAGGTGTACCCAAAGGCTTCCGCTGAGAGCACTTTTTGATGGCAGAAAGTGGCACCGTACGTGTTTTTTCGGGTCTAACTCGGGTTCAGCTTCTTGTTGCGGTTAGGGTTATGTTTAGGGTTGTTAGGAAAGAGTGAAGACGCAGAGTCCTGTTGAGTGTGGGGTTGCGTAAAGGCTCCCCCAGGGAGTTCAGGTGTACCCAAAGGCTTCCGCTGAGAGCACTTTTTGATGGCAGAAAGTGGCACCGTACGTGTTTTTTCGGGTCTAACTCGGGTTCAGCTTCTTGTTGCGGTTAGGGTTATGTTTAGGGTTGTTAGGAAAGAGTGAAGACGCAGAGTCCTGTTGAGTGTGGGGTTGCGTAAAGGCTCCCCCAGGGAGTTCAGGTGTACCCAAAGGCTTCCGCTGAGAGCACTTTTTGATGGCAGAAAGTGGCACCGTCCGTGTTTTTTCGGGTCTAACTCGGGTTCAGCTTCTTGTTGCGGTTAGGGTTATGTTTAGGGTTGTTAGGAAAGAGTGAAGACGCAGAGTCCTGTTGAGTGTGGGGTTGCGTAAAGGCTCCCCCAGGGAGTTCAGGTGTACCCAAAGGCTTCCGCTGAGAGCACTTTTTGATGGCAGAAAGTGGCACCGTACGTGTTTTTTCGGGTCTAACTCGGGTTCAGCTTCTTGTTGCGGTTAGGGTTATGTTTAGGGTTGTTAGGAAAGAGTGAAGACGCAGAGTCCTGTTGAGTGTGGGGTTGCGTAAAGGCTCCCCCAGGGAGTTCAGGTGTACCCAAAGGCTTCCGCTGAGAGCACTTTTTGATGGCAGAAAGTGGCACCGTACGTGTTTTTTCGGGTCTAACTCGGGTTGATCTTCTTGTTGCGGTTAGGGTTATGTTTAGGGTTGTTAGGAAAGAGTGAAGACGCAGAGTCCTGTTGAGTGTGGGGTTGCGTAAAGGCTCCCCCAGGGAGTTCAGGTGTACCCAAAGGCTTCCGCTGAGAGCACTTTTTGATGGCAGAAAGTGGCACCGTACGTGTTTTTTCGGGTCTAACTCGGGTTCAGCTTCTTGTTGCGGTTAGGGTTATGTTTAGGGTTGTTAGGAAAGAGTGAAGACGCAGAGTCCTGTTGAGTGTGGGGTTGCATAAAGGCTCCCCCAGGGAGTTCAGGTGTACCCAAAGGCTTCCGCTGAGAGCACTTTTTGATGGCAGAAAGTGGCACCGTACGTGTTTTTTCGGGTCTAACTCGGGTTCAGCTTCTTGTTGCGGTTAGGGTTATGTTTAGGGTTGTTAGGAAAGAGTGAAGACGCAGAGTCCTGTTGAGTGTGGGGTTGCGTAAAGGCTCCCCCAGGGAGTTCAGGTGTACCCAAAGGCTTCCGCTGAGAGCACTTTTTGATGGCAGAAAGTGGCACCGTACGTGTTTTTTCGGGTCTAACTCGGGTTCAGCTTCTTGTTGCGGTTAGGGTTATGTTTAGGGTTGTTAGGAAAGAGTGAAGACGCAGAGTCCTGTTGAGTGTGGGGTTGCGTAAAGGCTCCCCCAGGGAGTTCAGGTGTACCCAAAGGCTTCCGCTGAGAGCACTTTTTGATGGCAGAAAGTGGCACCGTACGTGTTTTTTCGGGTCTAACTCGGGTTGAGCTTCTTGTTGCGGTTAGGGTTATGTTTAGGGTTGTTAGGAAAGAGTGAAGACGCAGAGTCCTGTTGAGTGTGGGGTTGCGTAAAGGCTCCCCCAGGGAGTTCAGGTGTACCCAAAGGCTTCCGCTGAGAGCACTTTTTGATGGCAGAAAGTGGCACCGTACGTGTTTTTTCGGGTCTAACTCGGGTTCAGCTTCTTGTTGCGGTTAGGGTTATGTTTAGGGTTGCTAGGAAAGAGTGAAGACGCAGAGTCCTGTTGAGTGTGGGGTTGCGTAAAGGCTCCCCCAGGGAGTTCAGGTGTACCCAAAGGCTTCCGCTGAGAGCACTTTTGGATGGCAGAAAGTGGCACCGTACGTGTTTTTTCGGGTCTAACTCGGGTTCAGCTTCTTGTTGCGGTTAGGGTTATGTTTAGGGTTGTTAGGAAAGAGTGAAGACGCAGAGTCCTGTTGAGTGTGGGGTTGCGTAAAGGCTCCCCCAGGGAGTTCAGGTGTACCCAAAGGCTTCCGCTGAGAGCACTTTTTGATGGCAGAAAGTGGCACCGTACGTGTTTTTTCGGGTCTAACTCGGGTTCAGCTTCTTGTTGCGGTTAGGGTTATGTTTAGGGTTGTTAGGAAAGAGTGAAGACGCAGAGTCCTGTTGAGTGTGGGGTTGCGTAAAGGCTCCCCCAGGGAGTTCAGGTGTACCCAAAGGCTTCCGCTGAGAGCACTTTTTGATGGCAGAAAGTGGCACCGTACGTGTTTTTTCGGGTCTAACTCAGGTTCAGCTTCTTGTTGCGGTTAGGGTTATGTTTAGGGTTGTTAGGAAAGAGTGAAGACGCAGAGTCCTGTTGAGTGTGGGGTTGCGTAAAGGCTCCCCCAGGGAGTTCAGGTGTACCCAAAGGCTTCCGCTGAGAGCACTTTTTGATGGCAGAAAGTGGCACCGTACGTGTTTTTTCGGGTCTAACTCGGGTTCAGCTTCTTGTTGCGGTTAGGGTTATGTTTAGGGTTGTTAGGAAAGAGTGAAGACGCAGAGTCCTGTTGAGTGTGGGGTTGCGTAAAGGCTCCCCCAGGGAGTTCAGGTGTACCCAAAGGCTTCCGCTGAGAGCACTTTTTGATGGCAGAAAGTGGCACCGTACGTGTTTTTTCGGGTCTAACTCGGGTTCAGCTTCTTGTTGCGGTTAGGGTTATGTTTAGGGTTGTTAGGAAAGAGTGAAGACGCAGAGTCCTGTTGAGTGTGGGGTTGCGTAAAGGCTCCCCCAGGGAGTTCAGGTGTACCCAAAGGCTTCCGCTGAGAGCACTTTTTGATGGCAGAAAGTGGCACCGTACGTGTTTTTTCGGGTCTAACTCGGGTTGAGCTTCTTGTTGCGGTTAGGGTTATGTTTAGGGTTGTTAGGAAAGAGTGAAGACGCAGAGTCCTGTTGAGTGTGGGGTTGCGTAAAGGCTCCCCCAGGGAGTTCAGGTGTACCCAAAGGCTTCCGCTGAGAGCACTTTTTGATGGCAGAAAGTGGCACCGTACGTGTTTTTTCGGGTCTAACTCGGGTTCAGCTTCTTGTTGCGGTTAGGGTTATGTTTAGGGTTGCTAGGAAAGAGTGAAGACGCAGAGTCCTGTTGAGTGTGGGGTTGCGTAAAGGCTCCCCCAGGGAGTTCAGGTGTACCCAAAGGCTTCCGCTGAGAGCACTTTTGGATGGCAGAAAGTGGCACCGTACGTGTTTTTTCGGGTCTAACTCGGGTTCAGCTTCTTGTTGCGGTTAGGGTTATGTTTAGGGTTGTTAGGAAAGAGTGAAGACGCAGAGTCCTGTTGAGTGTGGGGTTGCGTAAAGGCTCCCCCAGGGAGTTCAGGTGTACCCAAAGGCTTCCGCTGAGAGCACTTTTTGATGGCAGAAAGTGGCACCGTACGTGTTTTTTCGGGTCTAACTCGGGTTCAGCTTCTTGTTGCGGTTAGGGTTATGTTTAGGGTTGTTAGGAAAGAGTGAAGACGCAGAGTCCTGTTGAGTGTGGGGTTGCGTAAAGGCTCCCCCAGGGAGTTCAGGTGTACCCAAAGGCTTCCGCTGAGAGCACTTTTTGATGGCAGAAAGTGGCACCGTACGTGTTTTTTCGGGTCTAACTCGGGTTCAGCTTCTTGTTGCGGTTAGGGTTATGTTTAGGGTTGTTAGGAAAGAGTGAAGACGCAGAGTCCTGTTGAGTGTGGGGTTGCGTAAAGGCTCCCCCAGGGAGTTCAGGTGTACCCAAAGGCTTCCGCTGAGAGCACTTTTTGATGGCATAAAGTGGCACCGTACGTGTTTTTTCGGGTCTAACTCGGGTTCAGCTTCTTGTTGCGGTTAGGGTTATGTTTAGGGTTGTTAGGAAAGAGTGAAGACGCAGAGTCCTGTTGAGTGTGGGGTTGCGTAAAGGCTCCCCCAGGGAGTTCAGGTGTACCCAAAGGCTTCCGCTGAGAGCACTTTTGGATGGCAGAAAGTGGCACCGTACGTGTTTTTTCGGGTCTAACTCGGGTTCAGCTTCTTGTTGCGGTTAGGGTTATGTTTAGGGTTGTTAGGAAAGAGTGAAGACGCAGAGTCCTGTTGAGTGTGGGGTTGCGTAAAGGCTCCCCCAGGGAGTTCAGGTGTACCCAAAGGCTTCCGCTGAGAGCACTTTTTGATGGCAGAAAGTGGCACCGTACGTGTTTTTTCGGGTCTAACTCGGGTTCAGCTTCTTGTTGCGGTTAGGGTTATGTTTAGGGTTGTTAGGAAAGAGTGAAGACGCAGAGTCCTGTTGAGTGTGGGGTTGCGTAAAGGCTCCCCCAGGGAGTTCAGGTGTACCCAAAGGCTTCCGCTGAGAGCACTTTTTGATGGCAGAAAGTGGCACCGTACGTGTTTTTTCGGGTCTAACTCGGGTTCAGCTTCTTGTTGCGGTTAGGGTTATGTTTAGGGTTGCTAGGAAAGAGTGAAGACGCAGAGTCCTGTTGAGTGTGGGGTTGCGTAAAGGCTCCCCCAGGGAGTTCAGGTGTACCCAAAGGCTTCCGCTGAGAGCACTTTTTGATGGCAGAAAGTGGCACCGTACGTGTTTTTTCGGGTCTAACTCGGGTTCAGCTTCTTGTTGCGGTTAGGGTTATGTTTAGGGTTGTTAGGAAAGAGTGAAGACGCAGAGTCCTGTTGAGTGTGGGGTTGCGTAAAGGCTCCCCCAGGGAGTTCAGGTGTACCCAAAGGCTTCCGCTGAGAGCACTTTTTGATGGCAGAAAGTGGCACCGTACGTGTTTTTTCGGGTCTAACTCGGGTTCAGCTTCTTGTTGCGGTTAGGGTTATGTTTAGGGTTGTTAGGAAAGAGTGAAGACGCAGAGTCCTGTTGAGTGTGGGGTTGCGTAAAGGCTCCCCCAGGGAGTTCAGGTGTACCCAAAGGCTTCCGCTGAGAGCACTTTTTGATGGCAGAAAGTGGCACCGTACGTGTTTTTCGGGTCTAACTCGGGTTGAGCTTCTTGTTGCGGTTAGGGTTCTGTTTAGGGTTGTTAGGAAAGAGTGAAGACGCAGAGTCCTGTTGAGTGTGGGGTTGCGTAAGGCTCCCCCAGGGAGTTCAGGTGTACCCAAAGGCTTCCACTGAGAGCACTTTTTGATGGCAGAAAGTGGCACCGTACGTGTTTTTTCGGGTCTAACTCGGGTTCAGCTTCTTGTTGCGGTTAGGGTTATGTTTAGGGTTGTTAGGAAAGAGTGAAGACGCAGAGTCCTGTTGAGTGTGGGGTTGGCGTAAAGGCTCCCCCAGGGAGTTCAGGTGTACCCAAAGGCTTCCGCTGAGAGCACTTTTTGATGGCAGAAAGTGGCACCGTACGTGTTTTTTCGGGTCTAACTCGGGTTCAGCTTCTTGTTGCGGTTAGGCTTATGTTTAGGGTTGTTAGGAAAGAGTGAAGACGCAGAGTCCTGTTGAGTGTGGGGTTGCGTAAAGGCTCCCCCAGGGAGTTCAGGTGTACCCAAAGGCTTCCGCTGAGAGCACTTTTTGATGGCAGAAAGTGGCACCGTACGTGTTTTTTCGGGTCTAACTCGGGTTGAGCTTCTTGTTGCGGTTAGGGTTATGTTTAGGGTTGTTAGGAAAGAGTGAAGACGCAGAGTCCTGTTGAGTGTGGGGTTGCGTAAAGGCTCCCCCAGGGAGTTCAGGTGTACCCAAAGGCTTCCGCTGAGAGCACTTTTTGATGGCAGAAAGTGGCACCGTACGTGTTTTTTCGGGTCTAACTCGGGTTCAGCTTCTTGTTGCGGTTAGGGTTATGTTTAGGGTTGTTAGGAAAGAGTGAAGACGCAGAGTCCTGTTGAGTGTGGGGTTGCGTAAAGGCTCCCCCAGGGAGTTCAGGTGTACCCAAAGGCTTCCGCTGAGAGCACTTTTTGATGGCAGAAAGTGGCACCGTACGTGTTTTTTCGGGTCTAACTCGGGTTCAGCTTCTTGTTGTTGCGGTTAGGGTTATGTTAGGGTTGTTAGGAAAGAGTGAAGACGCAGAGTCCTGTTGAGTGTGGGGTTGCGTAAAGGCTCCCCCAGGGAGTTCAGGTGTACCCAAAGGCTTCCGCTGAGAGCACTTTTTGATGGCAGAAAGTGGCACCGTACGTGTTTTTCGGGTCTAACTCGGGTTCAGCTTCTTGTTGCGGTTAGGGTTATGTTTAGGGTTGTTAGGAAAGAGTGAAGACGCAGAGTCCTGTTGAGTGTGGGGTTGCGTAAAGGCTCCCCCAGGGAGTTCAGGTGTACCCAAAGGCTTCCGCTGAGAGCACTTTTTGATGGCAGAAAGTGGCACCGTACGTGTTTTTTCGGGTCTAACTCGGGTTCAGCTTCTTGTTGCGGTTAGGGTTATGTTTAGGGTTGTTAGGAAAGAGTGAAGACGCAGAGTCCTGTTGAGTGTGGGGTTGCGTAAAGGCTCCCCCAGGGAGTTCAGGTGTACCCAAAGGCTTCCGCTGAGAGCACTTTTTGATGGCAGAAAGTGGCACCGTACGTGTTTTTTCGGGTCTAACTCGGGTTGAGCTTCTTGTTGCGGTTAGGGTTATGTTTAGGGTTGTTAGGAAAGAGTGAAGACGCAGAGTCCTGTTGAGTGTGGGGTTGCGTAAAGGCTCCCCCAGGGAGTTCAGGTGTACCCAAAGGCTTCCGCTGAGAGCACTTTTTGATGGCAGAAAGTGGCACCGTACGTGTTTTTTCGGGTCTAACTCGGGTTGAGCTTCTTGTTGCGGTTAGGGTTCTGTTTAGGGTTGTTAGGAAAGAGTGAAGACGCAGAGTCCTGTTGAGTGTGGGGTTGCGTAAAGGCTCCCCCAGGGAGTTCAGGTGTACCCAAAGGCTTCCGCTGAGAGCACTTTTGGATGGCAGAAAGTGGCACCGTACGTGTTTTTTCGGGTCTAACTCGGGTTCAGCTTCTTGTTGCGGTTAGGGTTATGTTTAGGGTTGTTAGGAAAGAGTGAAGACGCAGAGTCCTGTTGAGTGTGGGGTTGCGTAAAGGCTCCCCAGGGAGTTCAGGTGTACCCAAAGGCTTCCGCTGAGAGCACTTTTTGATGGCAGAAAGTGGCACCGTACGTGTTTTTTCGGGTCTAACTCGGGTTGAGCTTCTTGTTGCGGTTAGGGTTATGTTTAGGGTTGTTAGGAAAGAGTGAAGACGCAGAGTCCTGTTGAGTGTGGGGTTGCGTAAAGGCTCCCCCAGGGAGTTCAGGTGTACCCAAAGGCTTCCGCTGAGAGCACTTTTTGATGGCAGAAAAGTGGCACCGTACGTGTTTTTTTCGGGTCTAAACTCGGGTTCAGCTTCTTG
>NW_028154207.1:0-35764 GCF_964211835.1 Anser anser
CCAATAAATTAAGGACCCCCCCCACGGGCATATTAAGGGACCCCCCCCCCAAGCCATTAAGGACCCTCCCTGAGACCCCCCCAGCCATATTAAGGACCCCCCCCGGGCATTAAGCCCCCTCCCCCCCCCCCCCGGGATATTAAGGAACCCCTGGGATATTAAGGCCCCCCCCCATGGATTTTAAGCCCCCCCCCCAGGCCTTTAAGGACCCCCCGGGCCTTTAAGCCCCCCCCATGGATTTTAAGCCCCCCCGGGGATATTAAGGACACCCCCCCCCGGGCCATTAAGCCCCCTCCCGGGCCATTAAGTCCCGTTGCGTGTGGGGCTGTGTAAAGGCTCCCAAAGGGAGGTCAGGTCTACCCAAAGGCTGCTGCTGGAGGCTTAATTAGGGGTGTAATTAGGGTTAGGCTTAATATCCTGGGGGGGGTGTTAATGGAGAAAAGGTCTCCTGCCTCTCGACACCCCCTTACGAGGAAGTTGTAGACTGTGATGAGGTCCCCCCTCAGCCTCCTCTTCTCCAGGCTGAACAGGCCCAGTGACCTCAGCCGTCACTGACATAACATAACACAACATAAATATTTCACAATATTTATTTAAGCTGCAGCCTGGGGTCAGTAATTGCCCCAGGCTGCACCCCGGGGGGGCCTGCCCCAGCCCTTGGAGGAGGGTGGCAGGCTGGCCACTGGTGGCAGGCGGGCCGCTCTTCCAGGCACTGATGGTGGCCGCTGGCGTCGGGCCTGGCTCTCAGGCGTACCACGGTGGTCAGGCCGCCTGTACGGGCTCACGGAGCGGCTGCGGGTGTCAGTCTGGGCTGCCTGGGCTGCGGCGAGGCGCCTGCGGAGACAGGAACTTGCTGAGGCCGTGCTGCGGCTGCGGTGCCAGGCGGGTGCGAGGCAGCAGGGTGCAGGCACCCGGCTGTGCGTGAGCTGTGGGCACACAGTGCTCTGTGCAGAAAACAGGGTGCCCTGTGCCCTCGGCTGGGACTCTGCTCCCCTCCACATCCTGCCCCAGCTTGTCTCCTCCCCAGCGCCTCGCCAGCCATCCTGACCTGCCTGCTCTGCACGTGCTGTCCCAGCAAGAAGACCTGGCCCCCGCAGAGACAGGGGTCCACAGCCGGGCTCAGCACGACCGGGTCCCAACAGCCACCGGCTGCCCTTTTTCAGAGCGCCTTGCAAGGACCAGTACTCAGCTCCCTGCCCGGCCCTGGCCCTGGCCCAACAAGGTGACGGCCTCGGCTCCCTGTTCGGGGAGGTGCTGCCCATCCGCTCTTTGGGATGTGTAATTAAACACACAAGCTCTGTGTGTGCTGAGGACACGCACGCTGGCAGCGCTCAGGTGCGGCTGTGACACACCGACTGCCCCTCTCCAAGGCAATGCCCGCAGCTGGCAGGGCTCATCCCCATGCTCCCAGTAGCTGGCACACCTTGGCTGAGGCGGACACCTGCAATTCAGGGCATCCCAGAACAGGGTGCCTTGTGCTGGGGGGGAACTGGCACTGCTGCGCTTCTCTCTCCGATGGCACCCTCTCTCAGCTCCTGCATTTCTCTTCCTGACCTCGCTTTGCCTACGGCTGTCCCTGGCTCTGCTCTTGCTGCGGAAGGGCCAAGCTTCGCTAAGACCAGCAACAGAAAAATGGGCTCCAGAACAGAATGCCCAGGAATTAGAGGCCACCTAAAGCACTGGACAGCAGAAATTTCAGAAGAGTCTGGTCAAAAACTAACTGCTCACTTCACAATACGCTAACGACAACTGCTTCCTGGCTGGCAGCAGCCACATAATAATGTTAACAAAGATACGGTAAAGAATTTGGGAGGGGGAGAGGAGGAGAGGGAGCGGGGGAACAACAACTCACTGGTTTTTCTGCCACCAACGCCTGACAAGCACACAGCATGAAGTACACAGCTATCAGAAGCAGGAAGGCAACCAAGAATGCCACAGCGCCTCCTATGCAGTAACGGCCTCCTATGCAGTAACTTCGGAATTTTTGGGGCTTTGCAGTGTTTGCATTGTTCTCCCCATCCACGCCTGCAAGAACAATTGTGGACATTGCTGTGTCCTGCGCACTACTGGTAATCTCACAGGAGGTCTGGCATTGCCAGGAAGTGTTCTGTTTCATTTGGTTAGCATCTTTGAGCAAGTGAAAATCCTCAGGCCGCAATGCTTCCTGAGGTTCAGCAGAAGCTGGGGAATCTGCCAAAGGCACTGCAACTCAAGGCACTCTGGAGCCTCCCTTTTGCCTCTCAGCTTTGTTTTCCCTCCATCCTTTGTTTCCCCTGCCATAATGCTGAGGGCCCAGTGTCTCAGGTTTGCTTCCCCAGCTCTTTGGAGTTCTAAAAGTTCTTAGGCGCTTGCCCACCTTCGCTGCTCGAGGCAAACTCGGAGCCTTAGGGACAAAACTGAACAAAATTCGGGAGCCCAGGAGTGCCAGTGAGGCAGTGCCCTGTTTGCACTGGGTCAGGGCATCACTCTGGGCCTCAGCTCACAGGAGGGGTCCCGTTTCCCATCGTCTGCTCAATGGGCTTCTCATGGCTTCGTTCCCCCAAGAGCAAGGTTCCAAAATCCCTGGGAACTGGGTGCGCTGGGAGGTGACCCCTCTCTAACCACAGCCACAGAGCTTTGTGAGCGTCTCTCCGCTGCACTGCTCTCACATGCTGTCACAGCCCGGGGAAGACAGCCATCCTCAGGGAGCCACTCCTGCCTTCCTCTGCAACACTTGCTGCCTACTGACACTCTTGGGTTTGGCTGCTGACATGAGCTGCAAGAGCGGGTACCAGGGCAAGAACCTGCACACGCATGCTGGTTCTGGTTGGTGACAGCGGATGACCAAGAAACAGCCTTTACCTGGTGGGGCAGTTGCCTGTGTTGCCCCTGTTCGTTTGTCAGAGAGTGGCAGCGTGCGACCGCTTCCTCGCCAAAGCACCTTCTTCGGCACAGTCTCTCTAACCAGCCCTTTAGAAAGAAAGCAGGACAGTGTGACTACAAGGAACTGCTCCTCCTTGAACCATATTCTGGGCACAGCTGCAAGCACACACCAGTTGCTGCTGGCTGGATACCAATGTTTGCACGGAACAGCTCGGACCACTTATGGTAGTGCTGGGCTAGCAGCTGCCCCTGGGACACGGCGTGACCCACAAGCGGCAGCAGAGGCTCTCGGCCTTCTCTGGCGCTCACCAGTGCCTGCCAGGTGTGAAATTGAGTGTCTCCGCTCTGATCCATCCCTTCCTGCTGTGCAGGTTACGGTGTGTCCACACATGGATTTAGAACCTCAGCTTCCCAAGTCTTATGGCGGACAGAGTGAAATATACCCACCATGTGCTGCCTCGTCTAACTCCTTTATGAGATCCTCTATGATGTCAGGGGATGTTGGGGAAGATTTTCTTATTTCAGCATTGTCCTTTGCTCTTAGAGGACCTGAACAGAAAGTAGGAAGTTAACTTTGGCACCAGTGCAATTTGGAGGACCAGGGCTTCGTTTGTGAAGTCAGTGAAATGACTTCCCACCCCTGGGATACCAGCTGGGCTCCAGCGCAGGAAGCAGCCGAGGGTCTGGCAAAGCCCTCCCTGGGGACACTTCTGCAACCAAAGCCCCGTGAGAAGTTTCTGTCACATCGACACCTACATCAGTAGCTCTATGGCAGTGCCCTGTTTGCACTGGGTCAGGGCATCACTCTGGGCCTCAGCTCACAGGAGGGGTCCCGTTTCCCATCGTCTGCTCAGTGGGCTTCTGACGGCCTCGTTCCCCCAAGAGCAAGGTTCCAAAATCCCTGGGAACTGGGTGCGCTGGGAGGTGACCCCTCTCTAGCCACAGCCACAGAGCTTTGTGAGCGTCTCTCCGCTGCACTGCTCTCACATGCTGTCACAGCCCGGGGAAGACAGCCATCCTCAGGGAGCCACTCCTGCCTTCCTCTGCAACACTTGCTGCCTACTGACACTCTTGGGTTTGGCTGCTGACATGAGCTGCAAGAGCGGGTACCAGGGCAAGAACCTGCACACGCATGCTGGTTCTGGTTGGTGACAGCGGATGACCAAGAAACAGCCTTTACCTGGTGGGGCAGTTGACTTCACTGGCTCTGTTCTTTTGCCAGGGAGCGGCAGCGTGCGACCGCTTCCTCGCCAAAGCACCTCCTTCGGCACAGTCTCTCTAACCAGCCCTTTAGAAAGAAAGCAGGACAGTGTGACCCTAAGGAACCGCTCCTCCTTTCGAGGACGGTATCTTTGAAAGGTAGTGCTTCTCAAAAGACATCCCTAAAGTTTAGAAGCTACGGCCTGGGCTTCTGGGGGAGGTACTCACTACTCCAAACAACATGTCATTCACAAAGAAAAATCTAAGTGTTCGACTCCTGGCAGTCTACCAGCACAGACAGCAAAATCTGGCCTGCTGCGAGACCAGGAGATTGCAGGAGATCTTCTTGTTCACATCGCACATAGTGCATTTTTGGCACACTGCAAGATGTTGCTCAATTCGTGCCTTCAAAGAGGACAGAAAAAAGCTGCATCCAGTTCAGAGGCAGGAACAGCCCTTCTGAGAAGCATGTCCATCCCATCATGCTGACTCCATCCCATGGGAAGGGCAAGAGTCACACACATCAGGCTGAGCCGCAAGCTCTTGAACCATGTTGTGGGCACAGTCGTGGGCATCAGGGAAGAGCCCACAGTCCCCAAACAAGAGGAGAAGCACAGCCAAGTCATTTGAAACCCAACTAGAATTGGACAGCTAAATCAGCTGAAACTGAGGTAAGCGCCAAGGGTGCTTTTCCCCTGCAGTGACATGTGTCTCCCGGCAAATGAGACAGCAAGGACTGCTTGGGCTGTGCCTCCTGCCTTGAACTCGCCCAGCTGCAAGCAGCGCTGTGCGGGAGCTGAACACAAGTTCAGCAGAAGCCCTTTGCTGCTGGCTGGATACCAATGTTTGCACGGAACAGCTCGGACCACTTATGGTAGTGCTGGGCTAGCAGCTGCCCCTGGGACACGGCGTGACCCACAAGCGGCAGCAGAGGCTCTCGGCCTTCTCTGGCGCTCACCAGTGCCTGCCAGGTGTGAAATTGAGTGTCTCCGCTCTGATCCATCCCTTCCTGCTGTGCAGGTTACGGTGTGTCCACACATGGATTTAGAACCTCACCTTCCCAAGTCTTATGGCGGACAGAGTGAAATATACCCACCATGTGCTGCCTCGTCTAACTCCTTTATGAGATCCTCTATGATGTCAGGGGATGTTGGGGAAGATTTTCTTATTTCAGCATTGTCCTTTGCTCTTAGAGGACCTGAACAGAAAGTAGGAAGTTAACTTTGGCACCAGTGCAATTTGGAGAAGCAGGGCTTCGTTTGTGAAGTCAGTGAAATGACTACCCACCCCTGGGATACCAGCTGGGCTCCAGCGCAGGAAGCAGCCGAGGGTCTGGCAAAGCCCTCCCTGGGGACACTTCTGCAACCAAAGCCCCGTGAGAAGTTTCTGTCACATCGACACCTACATCAGTAGCTCTATGGCAGTGCCCTGTTTGCACTGGGTCAGGGCATCACTCTGGGCCTCAGCTCACAGGAGGGGTCCCGTTTCCCATCGTCTGCTCAGTGGGCTTCTGACGGCCTCGTTCCCCCAAGAGCAAGGTTCCAAAATCCCTGGGAACTGGGTGCGCTGGGAGGTGACCCCTCTCTAGCCACAGCCACAGAGCTTTGTGAGCGTCCCTCCGCTGCACTGCTCTCACATGCTGTCACAGCCCGGGGAAGACAGCCATCCTCAGGGAGCCACTCCTGCCTTCCTCTGCAACACTTGCTGCCTACTGACACTCTTGGGTTTGGCTGCTGACATGAGCTGCAAGAGCGGGTACCAGGGCAAGAACCTGCACACGCATGCTGGTTCTGGTTGGTGACAGCGGATGACCAAGAAACAGCCTTTACCTGGTGGGGCAGTTGACTTCACTGGCTCTGTTCTTTTGCCAGGGAGCGGCAGCGTGCGACCGCTTCCTCGCCAAAGCACCTCCTTCGGCACAGTCTCTCTAACCAGCCCTTTAGAAAGAAAGCAGGACAGTGTGACTACAAGGAACTGCTCCTCCTTGAACCATATTCTGGGCACAGCTGCAAGCACACACCAGTTGCTGCTGGCTGGATACCAATGTTTGCACGGAACAGCTCGGACCACTTATGGTAGTGCTGGGCTAGCAGCTGCCCCTGGGACACGGCGTGACCCACAAGCGGCAGCAGAGGCTCTCGGCCTTCTCTGGCGCTCACCAGTGCCTGCCAGGTGTGAAATTGAGTGTCTCCGCTCTGATCCATCCCTTCCTGCTGTGCAGGTTACGGTGTGTCCACACATGGATTTAGAACCTCACCTTCCCACAAGCCCTGCCCACCCACCTGCTCCCGGTGGTCGCCATGGCGCATCCTGGGCACCCCGGGCACACAGGGCCACCAGCAGGAGGAAGAGGACGCAGGCAGGGGCCGTGGCTCCCCACACTCGCACCATGCTTCCACCACCGCCGCTGCAGCTGCAGCTACTGCTGCTGTCAGGACCGGTGCGGAGCAGTGCCTGTGGGCTGGCCCAGCGTCACAATGGGGTGTCGGGATGTCACGGCCCAGCACTGCATCACCGAGAGGTATTGTGACCTCGCAGCCCTCCCGGTGTCACGGAGCAGCGTTGGGACCTCATGGCCCGGCAGCACGCTCCCTCCCCTCTATCGATTCTTTCTCATCCACTGCTGGCTGCCGGGGGCTGAGGGCATGGCAGAAAGAGGCTGGAGGGGAAGGAAGGCTGCGAGGTGGAGATAAGGCCGCGGAGGACAGGAGAGAGCGGTTCCGCTATCCTCATATCTCACAGCCTCATACTGCCCCAAAGTCGCTCTGTATCCCATCGGCAGGGTCGCCATCTCCTTCCTGCCCCCATATCCCTCCCCAGCAGCCTGCCGTATCCCCAAAGCCCCCTGTCCTTAGTGCCATCCATAGCCAGATTTCCCAGCGCGCCCCCATCAGCTCAGGTTCCCGTATTGATCACGCAGCTTCCCCACATCCCTGCATTCCCCTCATATCCAGTGCTGGTGGCATGCCATATCCCATAGCCCCGCACATGCCCCAAATATCCACCACTCACTCCTTAACGTCCCACCCCAATATCCCCCCAGTTCCCTGTACGCCACCCCCAGGGGCTCAAATGCCACCTCCACATTTTCACACGTTCCCAGTCTCTGCATTTCCAGCATCCTCCTGTTGCAGCCCCACAGCTCCCACGTATATGGGCTATGGGACATTCCCCTCCAAAAGCCCAAACACCAGAGCCCCCAGCCACCCACCCCACCTGCAGCGGCTCTCCCACCCCTCCCTGGATGCCCTAACATCCCTAACACACCGGGACAACCAGGCGAGGTGACAGCGGTGGCCATCCAGTTAATGACCCGCACAAGGGCTTGTTCTGATTTGGGGGCTCTCCTTCCACCTTTTTTCTTCTCCTTCACCTCTCCAACCTGCTCTTCCCACCGTCGTGCCCTCCTCGATGCTCCTGGCATCCCTTTTCTTCCCCATCCCTCTCTCACTCTGTCTCAGCCTCTGTCCATGCTTTCATTTTTCACTCACACTGTTTGTCTCTCCATTTCATTTCTCACCCTTTCTCACTCCTTTCTTTTTCCTCACAATTTCCATTTTTATTTCTGGTCTTTCTTCATTTTCTCTTTCACAATCACCCTTCCCGACAACGTCCATGTCTCCTCCCTCCCCTCTACCACGTGAAACGACCCCTTTCTACTTCTTTCATCCTCCCAGGAACCGTTTCTTGCTTTGTTTTCCCACAGGTGAGCACCTGTTTGGCTGCACACCAGTCTTTTGGGATGCGTCTTCAGCAGGGAGCGGTCTTTAGGGGGTGGAATCGCCCACAGCATCTTCCTCTCATTAGTGTTCCTCATACTTATTCTCCTCCTGAAGGGTGTGTGGGGATCTGGCGTGCAGCTGGGAGATCCCGGCAGGGCTGGCTCCAGACAGGAACGAGGCGTCTGCGGGAAGGAGCGAGGTGGGCGGTGGGGAGCCCAAAGGTGGGGCGATTCCCCCCTCAGCTCAGGGTGTACCTTTGGTTCTCCCCCGGGCCCAGAAGAAGAGGAGGATGAGGCTGTTGATGGTGAGGAAGCAGCCGCCCACAACCAGGAGCCGTAGAAGAAGGAAGCAGCTCTTCCCTGCAAGAGGGTGGGACAGGTTAGGAGATGTAGACACAGTTCATGCGTGCTGACGGAGGGAAGGCTGTGAGCATCGTTCCGCCACCATCTCTCTTTCCCTTTCCCCACCCCTCCGTCTCCAGGCATTCTGCTCAGGTCCTGAGTGCTGAACACCCAAAGACTTTCCCCGCTTGCTTGGCTCTGCAGGAGGCACTGAGAAATTTGGGAACAATGGCTCGGGAGGCCAAGGAGAGGCTGCTGAGCCATAAAGGTGGACAGAGGGATGCTCGATACTTGTTTGGGGTGGTTGGGGTGATGGAAGGGCTGAGAGGGAGGGAGAGGTGGGTGCAAGACTGGGTGGGCTGAGTCATGGATAGAAGGATGGTGATCGGATAGATAGAGCAGCTGCCCGGTGCAAAAATCAGCTAGTTTGGAGAGGAACGTACAGGGACTGGAATGGAATCGTTTCAGGAAAAAATGGAGAGAGGGAGGGACAGACGGATGGACAGATGGAGAGAGGGATGGTTTAATGGGCTGGTTACTGGATGGATGGATGGGTGGATGGATGGATGGGTTGGTGGTGGATGGACTGACAGATTGTTAGGTGGGTGGATGGATGGCCAGCTCACCTTTCTTTTGGGCATTTATACTGATAGACACGGCTTGGCTTGTGAAGGACGGGATCCACCTCTCAGGCTTTTTTTCCTCATACTTGCAGGTAAAGTTTCCACTCTGTTGGGGACCAGCACGTGGGAGCTGGAGGACCATGGAAGTCCTTAAATTGCCCCCGTGATCTGCTGCATTGTCCTCAGAGCCTTCTGTCGTAGGGAGGACCTCTTGGCCATCCCTGTAGAAGTGAAACCTCCGTACAGTGGCGTCTCCAGGGGCCTTACAGATGATGCTCAGGAGATCTCCTGCCATCACCTCTCCCAGCGGGGACTCCACCATCAGCAGGGGCTGGGGAAGGTGGTCTGAGAAAAGGGGAGGAATAAATGGAGACGTAGCAATAAGGACAGCACAAACGGATCTCCAGTTGTTTGCCTTCCCACTGCATGCAGCAAAGCTTGGGATTGTAGGCTTCCTGCCACGACATGAGAAGAGCGCCAGTGGCAGCCACCTTCCAGACCATGCTGGTCCCAGAAAGATAAATCCTCCACCCAGAAATCCTACTGATTTTGGGGATGGGCTGGGTTAAACCACAAAGCCCACCAATCCTGATTTCCAGGTGAGTTGTCACATTGCGGGGCGATAGCTGACACCCACGTTTGGGCATCTGAATAGTTCTCAGAGAGGAGGGAGAAAGCAGAGAGAAAGATAAAGAAATCACACAGCTCACCTCCAATCTTGATCACCAGTTTTTCGCTGGTTGGGGATATGAGCTGCTTCCGACCTTGCTTGAGGGAATAGCTGCAGAAATGCGGCCCCCTGTGTTGCATTCGGGAGAGGACGAACTCAAACGTGTAGTTATTCGTCGAGCTAAATCCTGAAACTGCCCAGCCAGCCTCGCCAAAAATTTGGTACGTCAGCTTCCCAGTGATGCTGGGGGGAGTGGTGCACACCAGCGTGACAGCGTCTCCAAAGAAATATTCCTTCTGTCCCTGCAGCACCCAGAGGGTCGGGGCAGGGACTGCGGCTGGGGGATAGAGAGGGAGACAGGCAGGGGGGACGGAGGTGAGGTGCAAGGAGCAGAGGCAGAAGGGACTAACTCCACGCAAATAAAAGAAACTGGCTTTCATTTCAAGGAATACAATAAAGCACAGAGGGGACCTCGTAAAGCAGAAATGTCTCTGGGCTATGACTCATTTTATCTCCTTGGGATTCAGCACAAGGTTGCGTCCCGCTGCGGGAAGTGATGAAAGAAAGGAGACTGCAAAAACCCTTTCCACACCCTGGGCAGCTTTGCCATGCCGGCAGAAATGTCCTTAATGTGCTTTCAAGCAATTTTATTTTTTTTTGCTGCAACTTGGTAATTTATGAAAATAGGAAATGGGGAAGGGGGGTTGAAAAGGCTAAGGGTGAAGGGTAAAACCCGTCGCTGATGCTCCTCCACAGCAGCCACTGGGAAAACACGTTTGGTCTCCACCTCCCTACCTGCCCCCAGCTGCAAACCCTACAAAAATACCATTGACCCACACCCAAAATAGGAGGAGCAGGTGTGGGAAGGAGAGGGCCGGGAAGGGGTTGGGTCTCAAGGGGTTTCCACTCACCACCAGTGTGTTGACACGAGGCAGGACCTCAACAAAGTGAGATAACGAAAAATCCCCAGCACCCAATTTCACCACTGGGTTGTTATGGGGAGGGGGAATGAGGCTGAGGGTCTCCCAGACAGTCACACCTGTGGGACCCCAAATCCAGCCGTGCCCCCAGCAGCTCAGCCCCTGTTTAAGGAGACCCCAGAGGAGTTACCTTCCTCGGAGACCATCTGGCGATGTTAAGGCCCCCCCCCCCCCCCCCAGATTACTAAGACTCCCCCTCCCCAAGCCATTAAGGACCCTCCCTTTTAACCCCATTTTATCCCCCAATTTAACCCCCCCCACTTTACCCCCACCCCCCCATTTTACCCCCGGTCCCCCCCCCCCAATTTACCCCCAGCCCCCCCCATTTTAACCCCAGCCCCCCCCATTTTAACCCCCCTTTAACCCCAACCCCCCAAATTTTCCCCCAACCCCCCCAATTTACTCCCCCTTTACCCCCAACCCCCCATTTTACCCCCAGCCCCCCATTTTACCCCCCCCACTTTATCCCCAACCCCCCCCCCCCACTTTACCCTCACCCCCCTTGTCCCACCCCCCCCAATTTGGGCTCCCCCATTTAACCCCCCCCCTCATTTTACACCCAACCCCCCCACTTTACCCCACCCCCCCATTTTACCCCCGGTCCCCCCCCCCAATTTACCCCCAGCCCCCATTTAACCCCCCCATTTTACCCTCACCCCCCTAATTTGAAACCCCCAATTTACCCCTGAACCCCCCCAACTTACCCCTGAACCCCCCCAATTTACCCCCGACCTCCCCCAATCTACCCCCACCCCCCCATTTACCCCCACCCCCCCCACTTTTACCCCCCCCCCCATTTTTTACCCCCCCCACCTGCGAAAATGCCGCCGCCGCCTCCTCCACGCCCTCCGCCAGCATCTGTGCCAGCTCCAGCCACACCTGGAGGGGGGGGGAGGCGAAAACCCACAAATATGACCCCCCCGTGTCCCCCCCCCACCCAAAAAATCGTGTCCCCCCCCCCTGGGGCGGGGGGTCCTCACCCCCCCATCCCCATGTACCCCCCCATTTCCCCCCGGTGCACCCCCAGACCCCCCCCCATCCCATTGTACCCCCCCCATTGCCCCCCCCATGTACCTTGGGGTACGCAGGGACCCAGGACCCCCCCGGGGACCCCCCCCAAGCCCCCTCCCCGAGGAATTGGGGACCCAGGACCCCTTCCAACCCCCCCCCAAGGACCCCCCCGTGTTATTAAGGACCACCCCCCCCCCCACGGGCATATTAAGGACCCCCCCCCCAAAGCCATTAAGGACCCTCCCTGAGACCCCCCCAAGCATATTAAGGACCCCCCCCGGGCCATTAAGCCCCCCCCCGGGCCATTAAGCCCCCCCCCGGGCCCACCTCGGCCTCGCTCCGCCGGGGGAGGCTCTCCCGCAGCGGCCGGGCCTGGAGCTCCGGGAGGCCGAGGGCGGCCTGGGCCCGCAGCGCCGCCAGCAGCGATCGCTTCTCCCGCAGCGACCAGGCCGCGGCCCGGGGCCTCCCCGCCGGGGCCTCGGCGAAGCGGGCCGGGACCAGGCGGGGCCGGGGGGGAGGCTTCATGGCGCGGGGAGATGGCGTCAGGGCGACGAAACGGGGTGGAAACGGGGGGAGCTGGGAGGGAACGGCCCGCCGGGGGGTGCTGGGAGATGTGGTTCGGGGGGGGAGGAGAAAGGGACAGCAGGTCTACCCAAAGGCTGCTGCTGGGAGGCTTCATTAGGGGCGTAATTAGGGTTAGGGTCGGGGTTGTTTGGAGAGAGAAGGCGCAGAGTCCCGTTGCGTGTGGGGCTGTGTAAAGGCTCCCCAAGGGAGATCAGGTCTACCCAAAGGCTTGGGTTGGGAGGCTTAATTAGGGGCGTAATTAGGGTTAGGGTCGGGGTTGTTCAGAAAGAAGGCGCAGAGTCCTGTTGCGTGTGGGGCTGTGTAAAGGCTCCCAAAGGGAGCTCAGGTCTACCCAAAGGCTTGGGTTGGGAGGCTTAATTAGGGGCGTAATTAGGGTTACATTTAGGGTAGTTTGGAGAAAGAGAAGGCGCAGAGTCCTGTTGTGTGTGGGGCTGTGTAAAGGCTCCCAAAGGGAGGTCAGGTCTACCCAAAGGCTTGGGTTGGGAGGCTTAATTAGGGGCGTAATTAGGGTTACATTTAGGGTAGTTTGGAGAAAGAGAAGGCGCAGAGTCCTGTTGTGTGTGGGGCTGTGTAAAGGCTCCCAAAGGGAGGTCAGGTCTACCCAAAGGCTTGGGTTGGGAGGCTTAATTAGGGGTGTAATTAGGGTTAGGGTTAATATCCTGGGGGGGGGGTTGGGGGGGTCCCAGGGAGGATCCTTAATGGCTTGGGGGTGTGAGAAACGCTCCGTAGCCAACAACTTGGGCTCAGGCGAGGAGCTCAGCGAAGCAGGAATTTATTCGCGATCGCAGTGGCGGGCGCCCCACGAGCAGGAGCGCGCCTCCTGGTCCCCAAACCCAGTTTACATCCTGTTTGGTGCCGGGACCCTCCCCAGTTTCCCCACTGAGTGGGCAATCCAGGCTCACAATCTGTCTGATGCTTCCCAGACAATGCCTGGCCTTCAGTTGCCGGCCTGTTTTTGGGATGGCAATGTTTTCTCCCCTTGTCTGCCTTGACTTAACACAGCGATTTCCACCTGATCGCTCTAAGGAGGCTGGGTGTCTGCATTTTAGGAGGTCACCTGCTGAGCTTTCTTATCACTGTAAGCACATCTCAATACCCCATTCCTTCCTTCTGTACCATGTAACACTGCAAAAACAACATTTCTGTTCCCACGGGGGGGGGTCTTAGTGGCTATGGGGGGGCCTTAATTAGGGTTAGGGTCTGGAGAGAGAGAACACCCCCCCACACACCTTCCCCTCCCCCCCAATAAATTAAGGACCCCCCCCACGGGCATATTAAGGGACCCCCCCCCCAAGCCATTAAGGACCCTCCCTGAGACCCCCCCAGCCATATTAAGGACCCCCCCCCGGGCATTAAGCCCCCTCCCCCCCCCCCCCGGGATATTAAGGAACCCCTGGGATATTAAGGCCCCCCCCCATGGATTTTAAGCCCCCCCCCCAGGCCTTTAAGGACCCCCCGGGCCTTTAAGCCCCCCCCATGGATTTTAAGCCCCCCCGGGGATATTAAGGACACCCCCCCCCGGGCCATTAAGCCCCCTCCCGGGCCATTAAGTCCCGTTGCGTGTGGGGCTGTGTAAAGGCTCCCAAAGGGAGGTCAGGTCTACCCAAAGGCTGCTGCTGGGAGGCTTAATTAGGGGTGTAATTAGGGTTAGGCTTAATATCCTGGGGGGGGTGTTAATGGAGAAAAGGTCTCCTGCCTCTCGACACCCCCTTACGAGGAAGTTGTAGACTGTGATGAGGTCCCCCCTCAGCCTCCTCTTCTCCAGGCTGAACAGGCCCAGTGACCTCAGCCGTCACTGACATAACATAACACAACATAAATATTTCACAATATTTATTTAAGCTGCAGCCTGGGGGTCAGTAATTGCCCCAGGCTGCACCCCGGGGGGGCCTGCCCCAGCCCTTGGAGGAGGGTGGCAGGCTGGCCACTGGTGGCAGGCGGGCCGCTCTTCCAGGCACTGATGGTGGCCGCTGGCGTCGGGCCTGGCTCTCAGGCGTACCACGGTGGTCAGGCCGCCTGTACGGGCTCACGGAGCGGCTGCGGGTGTCAGTCTGGGCTGCCTGGGCTGCGGCGAGGCGCCTGCGGAGACAGGAACTTGCTGAGGCCGTGCTGCGGCTGCGGTGCCAGGCGGGTGCGAGGCAGCAGGGTGCAGGCACCCGGCTGTGCGTGAGCTGTGGGCACACAGTGCTCTGTGCAGAAAACAGGGTGCCCTGTGCCCTCGGCTGGGACTCTGCTCCCCTCCACATCCTGCCCCAGCTTGTCTCCTCCCCAGCGCCTCGCCAGCCATCCTGACCTGCCTGCTCTGCACGTGCTGTCCCAGCAAGAAGACCTGGCCCCCGCAGAGACAGGGGTCCACAGCCGGGCTCAGCACGACCGGGTCCCAACAGCCACCGGCTGCCCTTTTTCAGAGCGCCTTGCAAGGACCAGTACTCAGCTCCCTGCCCGGCCCTGGCCCTGGCCCAACAAGGTGACGGCCTCGGCTCCCTGTTCGGGGAGGTGCTGCCCATCCGCTCTTTGGGATGTGTAATTAAACACACAAGCTCTGTGTGTGCTGAGGACACGCACGCTGGCAGCGCTCAGGTGCGGCTGTGACACACCGACTGCCCCTCTCCAAGGCAATGCCCGCAGCTGGCAGGGCTCATCCCCATGCTCCCAGTAGCTGGCACACCTTGGCTGAGGCGGACACCTGCAATTCAGGGCATCCCAGAACAGGGTGCCTTGTGCTGGGGGGGAACTGGCACTGCTGCGCTTCTCTCTCCGATGGCACCCTCTCTCAGCTCCTGCATTTCTCTTCCTGACCTCGCTTTGCCTACGGCTGTCCCTGGCTCTGCTCTTGCTGCGGAAGGGCCAAGCTTCGCTAAGACCAGCAACAGAAAAATGGGCTCCAGAACAGAATGCCCAGGAATTAGAGGCCACCTAAAGCACTGGACAGCAGAAATTTCAGAAGAGTCTGGTCAAAAACTAACTGCTCACTTCACAATACGCTAACGACAACTGCTTCCTGGCTGGCAGCAGCCACATAATAATGTTAACAAAGATACGGTAAAGAATTTGGGAGGGGGAGAGGAGGAGAGGGAGCGGGGGAACAACAACTCACTGGTTTTTCTGCCACCAACGCCTGACAAGCACACAGCATGAAGTACACAGCTATCAGAAGCAGGAAGGCAACCAAGAATGCCACAGCGCCTCCTATGCAGTAACGGCCTCCTATGCAGTAACTTCGGAATTTTTGGGGCTTTGCAGTGTTTGCATTGTTCTCCCCATCCACGCCTGCAAGAACAATTGTGGACATTGCTGTGTCCTGCGCACTACTGGTAATCTCACAGGAGGTCTGGCATTGCCAGGAAGTGTTCTGTTTCATTTGGTTAGCATCTTTGAGCAAGTGAAAATCCTCAGGCCGCAATGCTTCCTGAGGTTCAGCAGAAGCTGGGGAATCTGCCAAAGGCACTGCAACTCAAGGCACTCTGGAGCCTCCCTTTTGCCTCTCAGCTTTGTTTTCCCTCCATCCTTTGTTTCCCCTGCCATAATGCTGAGGGCCCAGTGTCTCAGGTTTGCTTCCCCAGCTCTTTGGAGTTCTAAAAGTTCTTAGGCGCTTGCCCACCTTCGCTGCTCGAGGCAAACTCGGAGCCTTAGGGACAAAACTGAACAAAATTCGGGAGCCCAGGAGTGCCAGTGAGGCAGTGCCCTGTTTGCACTGGGTCAGGGCATCACTCTGGGCCTCAGCTCACAGGAGGGGTCCCGTTTCCCATCGTCTGCTCAATGGGCTTCTCATGGCTTCGTTCCCCCAAGAGCAAGGTTCCAAAATCCCTGGGAACTGGGTGCGCTGGGAGGTGACCCCTCTCTAACCACAGCCACAGAGCTTTGTGAGCGTCTCTCCGCTGCACTGCTCTCACATGCTGTCACAGCCCGGGGAAGACAGCCATCCTCAGGGAGCCACTCCTGCCTTCCTCTGCAACACTTGCTGCCTACTGACACTCTTGGGTTTGGCTGCTGACATGAGCTGCAAGAGCGGGTACCAGGGCAAGAACCTGCACACGCATGCTGGTTCTGGTTGGTGACAGCGGATGACCAAGAAACAGCCTTTACCTGGTGGGGCAGTTGCCTGTGTTGCCCCTGTTCGTTTGTCAGAGAGTGGCAGCGTGCGACCGCTTCCTCGCCAAAGCACCTTCTTCGGCACAGTCTCTCTAACCAGCCCTTTAGAAAGAAAGCAGGACAGTGTGACTACAAGGAACTGCTCCTCCTTGAACCATATTCTGGGCACAGCTGCAAGCACACACCAGTTGCTGCTGGCTGGATACCAATGTTTGCACGGAACAGCTCGGACCACTTATGGTAGTGCTGGGCTAGCAGCTGCCCCTGGGACACGGCGTGACCCACAAGCGGCAGCAGAGGCTCTCGGCCTTCTCTGGCGCTCACCAGTGCCTGCCAGGTGTGAAATTGAGTGTCTCCGCTCTGATCCATCCCTTCCTGCTGTGCAGGTTACGGTGTGTCCACACATGGATTTAGAACCTCAGCTTCCCAAGTCTTATGGCGGACAGAGTGAAATATACCCACCATGTGCTGCCTCGTCTAACTCCTTTATGAGATCCTCTATGATGTCAGGGGATGTTGGGGAAGATTTTCTTATTTCAGCATTGTCCTTTGCTCTTAGAGGACCTGAACAGAAAGTAGGAAGTTAACTTTGGCACCAGTGCAATTTGGAGAAGCAGGGCTTCGTTTGTGAAGTCAGTGAAATGACTTCCCACCCCTGGGATACCAGCTGGGCTCCAGCGCAGGAAGCAGCCGAGGGTCTGGCAAAGCCCTCCCTGGGGACACTTCTGCAACCAAAGCCCCGTGAGAAGTTTCTGTCACATCGACACCTACATCAGTAGCTCTATGGCAGTGCCCTGTTTGCACTGGGTCAGGGCATCACTCTGGGCCTCAGCTCACAGGAGGGGTCCCGTTTCCCATCGTCTGCTCAGTGGGCTTCTGACGGCCTCGTTCCCCCAAGAGCAAGGTTCCAAAATCCCTGGGAACTGGGTGCGCTGGGAGGTGACCCCTCTCTAGCCACAGCCACAGAGCTTTGTGAGCGTCCCTCCGCTGCACTGCTCTCACATGCTGTCACAGCCCGGGGAAGACAGCCATCCTCAGGGAGCCACTCCTGCCTTCCTCTGCAACACTTGCTGCCTACTGACACTCTTGGGTTTGGCTGCTGACATGAGGTGCAAGAGCGGGTACCAGGGCAAGAACCTGCACACGCATGCTGGTTCTGGTTGGTGACAGCGGATGACCAAGAAACAGCCTTTACCTGGTGGGGCAGTTGACTTCACTGGCTCTGTTCTTTTGCCAGGGAGCGGCAGCGTGCGACCGCTTCCTCGCCAAAGCACCTCCTTCGGCACAGTCTCTCTAACCAGCCCTTTAGAAAGAAAGCAGGACAGTGTGACTACAAGGAACTGCTCCTCCTTGAACCATATTCTGGGCACAGCTGCAAGCACACACCAGTTGCTGCTGGCTGGATACCAATGTTTGCACGGAACAGCTCGGACCACTTATGGTAGTGCTGGGCTAGCAGCTGCCCCTGGGACACGGCGTGACCCACAAGCGGCAGCAGAGGCTCTCGGCCTTCTCTGGCGCTCACCAGTGCCTGCCAGGTGTGAAATTGAGTGTCTCCGCTCTGATCCATCCCTTCCTGCTGTGCAGGTTACGGTGTGTCCACACATGGATTTAGAACCTCACCTTCCCACAAGCCCTGCCCACCCACCTGCTCCCGGTGGTCGCCATGGCGCATCCTGGGCACCCCGGGCACACAGGGCCACCAGCAGGAGGAAGAGGACGCAGGCAGGGGCCGTGGCTCCCCACACTCGCACCATGCTTCCACCACCGCCGCTGCAGCTGCAGCTACTGCTGCTGTCAGGACCGGTGCGGAGCAGTGCCTGTGGGCTGGCCCAGCGTCACAATGGGGTGTCGGGATGTCACGGCCCAGCACTGCATCACCGAGAGGTATTGTGACCTCGCAGCCCTCCCGGTGTCACGGAGCAGCGTTGGGACCTCATGGCCCGGCAGCACGCTCCCTCCCCTCTATCGATTCTTTCTCATCCACTGCTGGCTGCCGGGGGCTGAGGGCATGGCAGAAAGAGGCTGGAGGGGAAGGAAGGCTGCGAGGTGGAGATAAGGCCGCGGAGGACAGGAGAGAGCGGTTCCGCTATCCTCATATCTCACAGCCTCATACTGCCCCAAAGTCGCTCTGTATCCCATCGGCAGGGTCGCCATCTCCTTCCTGCCCCCATATCCCTCCCCAGCAGCCTGCCGTATCCCCAAAGCCCCCTGTCCTTAGTGCCATCCATAGCCAGATTTCCCAGCGCGCCCCCATCAGCTCAGGTTCCCGTATTGATCACGCAGCTTCCCCACATCCCTGCATTCCCCTCATATCCAGTGCTGGTGGCATGCCATATCCCATAGCCCCGCACATGCCCCAAATATCCACCACTCACTCCTTAACGTCCCACCCCAATATCCCCCCAGTTCCCTGTACGCCACCCCCAGGGGCTCAAATGCCACCTCCACATTTTCACACGTTCCCAGTCTCTGCATTTCCAGCATCCTCCTGTTGCAGCCCCACAGCTCCCACGTATATGGGCTATGGGACATTCCCCTCCAAAAGCCCAAACACCAGAGCCCCCAGCCACCCACCCCACCTGCAGCGGCTCTCCCACCCCTCCCTGGATGCCCTAACATCCCTAACACACCGGGACAACCAGGCGAGGTGACAGCGGTGGCCATCCAGTTAATGACCCGCACAAGGGCTTGTTCTGATTTGGGGGCTCTCCTTCCACCTTTTTTCTTCTCCTTCACCTCTCCAACCTGCTCTTCCCACCGTCGTGCCCTCCTCGATGCTCCTGGCATCCCTTTTCTTCCCCATCCCTCTCTCACTCTGTCTCAGCCTCTGTCCATGCTTTCATTTTTCACTCACACTGTTTGTCTCTCCATTTCATTTCTCACCCTTTCTCACTCCTTTCTTTTTCCTCACAATTTCCATTTTTATTTCTGGTCTTTCTTCATTTTCTCTTTCACAATCACCCTTCCCGACAACGTCCATGTCTCCTCCCTCCCCTCTACCACGTGAAACGACCCCTTTCTACTTCTTTCATCCTCCCAGGAACCGTTTCTTGCTTTGTTTTCCCACAGGTGAGCACCTGTTTGGCTGCACACCAGTCTTTTGGGATGCGTCTTCAGCAGGGAGCGGTCTTTAGGGGGTGGAATCGCCCACAGCATCTTCCTCTCATTAGTGTTCCTCATACTTATTCTCCTCCTGAAGGGTGTGTGGGGATCTGGCGTGCAGCTGGGAGATCCCGGCAGGGCTGGCTCCAGACAGGAACGAGGCGTCTGCGGGAAGGAGCGAGGTGGGTGGTGGGGAGCCCAAAGGTGGGGCGATTCCCCCCTCAGCTCAGGGTGTACCTTTGGTTCTCCCCCGGGCCCAGAAGAAGAGGAGGATGAGGCTGTTGATGGTGAGGAAGCAGCCGCCCACAACCAGGAGCCGTAGAAGAAGGAAGCAGCTCTTCCCTGCAAGAGGGTGGGACAGGTTAGGAGATGTAGACACAGTTCATGCGTGCTGACGGAGGGAAGGCTGTGAGCATCGTTCCGCCACCATCTCTCTTTCCCTTTCCCCACCCCTCCGTCTCCAGGCATTCTGCTCAGGTCCTGAGTGCTGAACACCCAAAGACTTTCCCCGCTTGCTTGGCTCTGCAGGAGGCACTGAGAAATTTGGGAACAATGGCTCGGGAGGCCAAGGAGAGGCTGCTGAGCCATAAAGGTGGACAGAGGGATGCTCGATACTTGTTTGGGGTGGTTGGGGTGATGGAAGGGCTGAGAGGGAGGGAGAGGTGGGTGCAAGACTGGGTGGGCTGAGTCATGGACAGAAGGATGGTGATCGGATAGATAGAGCAGCTGCCCGGTGCAAAAATCAGCTAGTTTGGAGAGGAACGTACAGGGACTGGAATGGAATCGTTTCAGGAAAAAATGGAGAGAGGGAGGGACAGACGGATGGACAGATGGAGAGAGGGATGGTTTAATGGGCTGGTTACTGGATGGATGGATGGGTGGATGGATGGATGGGTTGGTGGTGGATGGACTGACAGATTGTTAGGTGGGTGGATGGATGGCCAGCTCACCTTTCTTTTGGGCATTTATACTGATAGACACGGCTTGGCTTGTGAAGGACGGGATCCACCTCTCAGGCTTTTTTTCCTCATACTTGCAGGTAAAGTTTCCACTCTGTTGGGGACCAGCACGTGGGAGCTGGAGGACCATGGAAGTCCTTAAATTGCCCCCGTGATCTGCTGCATTGTCCTCAGAGCCTTCTGTCGTAGGGAGGACCTCTTGGCCATCCCTGTAGAAGTGAAACCTCCGTACAGTGGCGTCTCCAGGGGCCTTACAGATGATGCTCAGGAGATCTCCTGCCATCACCTCTCCCAGCGGGGACTCCACCATCAGCAGGGGCTGGGGAAGGTGGTCTGAGAAAAGGGGAGGAATAAATGGAGACGTAGCAATAAGGACAGCACAAACGGATCTCCAGTTGTTTGCCTTCCCACTGCATGCAGCAAAGCTTGGGATTGTAGGCTTCCTGCCACGACATGAGAAGAGCGCCAGTGGCAGCCACCTTCCAGACCATGCTGGTCCCAGAAAGATAAATCCTCCACCCAGAAATCCTACTGATTTTGGGGATGGGCTGGGTTAAACCACAAAGCCCACCAATCCTGATTTCCAGGTGAGTTGTCACATTGCGGGGCGATAGCTGACACCCACGTTTGGGCATCTGAATAGTTCTCAGAGAGGAGGGAGAAAGCAGAGAGAAAGATAAAGAAATCACACAGCTCACCTCCAATCTTGATCACCAGTTTTTCGCTGGTTGGGGATATGAGCTGCTTCCGACCTTGCTTGAGGGAATAGCTGCAGAAATGCGGCCCCCTGTGTTGCATTCGGGAGAGGACGAACTCAAACGTGTAGTTATTCGTCGAGCTAAATCCTGAAACTGCCCAGCCAGCCTCGCCAAAAATTTGGTACGTCAGCTTCCCAGTGATGCTGGGGGGAGTGGTGCACACCAGCGTGACAGCGTCTCCAAAGAAATATTCCTTCTGTCCCTGCAGCACCCAGAGGGTCGGGGCAGGGACTGCGGCTGGGGGATAGAGAGGGAGACAGGCAGGGGGGACGGAGGTGAGGTGCAAGGAGCAGAGGCAGAAGGGACTAACTCCACGCAAATAAAAGAAACTGGCTTTCATTTCAAGGAATACAATAAAGCACAGAGGGGACCTCGTAAAGCAGAAATGTCTCTGGGCTATGGCTCATTTTATCTCCTTGGGATTCAGCACAAGGTTGCGTCCCGCTGCGGGAAGTGATGAAAGAAAGGAGACTGCAAAAACCCTTTCCACACCCTGGGCAGCTTTGCCATGCCGGCAGAAATGTCCTTAATGTGCTTTCAAGCAATTTTATTTTTTTTTGCTGCAACTTGGTAATTTATGAAAATAGGAAATGGGGAAGGGGGGTTGAAAAGGCTAAGGGTGAAGGGTAAAACCCGTCGCTGATGCTCCTCCACAGCAGCCACTGGGAAAACACGTTTGGTCTCCACCTCCCTACCTGCCCCCAGCTGCAAACCCTACAAAAATACCATTGACCCACACCCAAAATAGGAGGAGCAGGTGTGGGAAGGAGAGGGCCGGGAAGGGGTTGGGTCTCAAGGGGTTTCCACTCACCACCAGTGTGTTGACACGAGGCAGGACCTCAACAAAGTGAGATAACGAAAAATCCCCAGCACCCAATTTCACCACTGGGTTGTTATGGGGAGGGGGAATGAGGCTGAGGGTCTCCCAGACAGTCACACCTGTGGGACCCCAAATCCAGCCGTGCCCCCAGCAGCTCAGCCCCTGTTTAAGGAGACCCCAGAGGAGTTACCTTCCTCGGAGACCATCTGGCGATGTTAAGGCCCCCCCCCCCCCCCCAGATTACTAAGACTCCCCCTCCCCAAGCCATTAAGGACCCTCCCTTTTAACCCCATTTTATCCCCCAATTTAACCCCCCCCCCTTTACCCCCACCCCCCCATTTTACCCCCGGTCCCCCCCCCCCAATTTACCCCCAGCCCCCCCCATTTTAACCCCAGCCCCCCCCATTTTAACCCCCCTTTAACCCCAACCCCCCAAATTTTCCCCCAACCCCCCCAATTTACTCCCCCTTTACCCCCAACCCCCCATTTTACCCCCAGCCCCCCATTTTACCCCCCCCACTTTATCCCCAACCCCCCCCCCCCACTTTACCCTCACCCCCCTTGTCCCACCCCCCCCAATTTGGGCTCCCCCATTTAACCCCCCCCCTCATTTTACACCCAACCCCCCCACTTTACCCCACCCCCCATTTTACCCCCGGTCCCCCCCCCCAATTTACCCCCAGCCCCCATTTAACCCCCCCATTTTACCCTCACCCCCCTAATTTGAAACCCCCAATTTACCCCTGAACCCCCCCAACTTACCCCTGAACCCCCCCAATTTACCCCCGACCTCCCCCAATCTACCCCCACCCCCCCATTTACCCCCACCCCCCCCACTTTTACCCCCCCCCCATTTTTTACCCCCCCCACCTGCGAAAATGCCGCCGCCGCCTCCTCCACGCCCTCCGCCAGCATCTGTGCCAGCTCCAGCCACACCTGGAGGGGGGGGGAGGCGAAAACCCACAAATATGACCCCCCCGTGTCCCCCCCCCACCCAAAAAATCGTGTCCCCCCCCCCTGGGGCGGGGGGTCCTCACCCCCCCATCCCCATGTACCCCCCCATTTCCCCCCGGTGCACCCCCAGACCCCCCCCCATCCCATTGTACCCCCCCCATTGCCCCCCCCATGTACCTTGGGGTACGCAGGGACCCAGGACCCCCCCGGGGACCCCTCCCAAGCCCCCTCCCCGAGGAATTGGGGACCCAGGACCCCTTCCAACCCCCCCCCAAGGACCCCCCCGTGTTATTAAGGACCACCCCCCCCCCCACGGGCATATTAAGGACCCCCCCCCCAAAGCCATTAAGGACCCTCCCTGAGACCCCCCCAAGCATATTAAGGACCCCCCCCGGGCCATTAAGCCCCCCCCGGGCCATTAAGCCCCCCCCCGGGCCCACCTCGGCCTCGCTCCGCCGGGGGAGGCTCTCCCGCAGCGGCCGGGCCTGGAGCTCCGGGAGGCCGAGGGCGGCCTGGGCCCGCAGCGCCGCCAGCAGCGATCGCTTCTCCCGCAGCGACCAGGCCGCGGCCCGGGGCCTCCCCGCCGGGGCCTCGGCGAAGCGGGCCGGGACCAGGCGGGGCCGGGGGGGAGGCTTCATGGCGCGGGGAGATGGCGTCAGGGCGACGAAACGGGGTGGAAACGGGGGGAGCTGGGAGGGAACGGCCCGCCGGGGGGTGCTGGGAGATGTGGTTCGGGGGGGGAGGAGAAAGGGACAGCAGGTCTACCCAAAGGCTGCTGCTGGGAGGCTTCATTAGGGGCGTAATTAGGGTTAGGGTCGGGGTTGTTTGGAGAGAGAAGGCGCAGAGTCCCGTTGCGTGTGGGGCTGTGTAAAGGCTCCCCAAGGGAGATCAGGTCTACCCAAAGGCTTGGGTTGGGAGGCTTAATTAGGGGCGTAATTAGGGTTAGGGTCGGGGTTGTTCAGAAAGAAGGCGCAGAGTCCTGTTGCGTGTGGGGCTGTGTAAAGGCTCCCAAAGGGAGGTCAGGTCTACCCAAAGGCTTGGGTTGGGAGGCTTAATTAGGGGCGTAATTAGGGTTACATTTAGGGTAGTTTGGAGAAAGAGAAGGCGCAGAGTCCTGTTGCGTGTGGGGCTGTGTAAAGGCTCCCAAAGGGAGGTCAGGTCTACCCAAAGGCTTGGGTTGGGAGGCTTAATTAGGGGTGTAATTAGGGTTAGGGTTAATATCCTGGGGGGGGGGTTGGGGGGGTCCCAGGGAGGATCCTTAATGGCTTGGGGGTGTGAGAAACGCTCCGTAGCCAACAACTTGGGCTCAGGCGAGGAGCTCAGCGAAGCAGGAATTTATTCGCGATCGCAGTGGCGGGCGCCCCACGAGCAGGAGCGCGCCTCCTGGTCCCCAAACCCAGTTTACATCCTGTTTGGTGCCGGGACCCTCCCCAGTTTCCCCACTGAGTGGGCAATCCAGGCTCACAATCTGTCTGATGCTTCCCAGACAATGCCTGGCCTTCAGTTGCCGGCCTGTTTTTGGGATGGCAATGTTTTCTCCCCTTGTCTGCCTTGACTTAACACAGCGATTTCCACCTGATCGCTCTAAGGAGGCTGGGTGTCTGCATTTTAGGAGGTCACCTGCTGAGCTTTCTTATCACTGTAAGCACATCTCAATACCCCATTCCTTCCTTCTGTACCATGTAACACTGCAAAAACAACATTTCTGTTCCCACGGGGGGGGGTCTTAGTGGCTATGGGGGGGCCTTAATTAGGGTTAGGGTCTGGAGAGAGAGAACACCCCCCCACACACCTTCCCCTCCCCCCCAATAAATTAAGGACCCCCCCCACGGGCATATTAAGGGACCCCCCCCCCAAGCCATTAAGGACCCTCCCTGAGACCCCCCCAGCCATATTAAGGACCCCCCCCCGGGCATTAAGCCCCCTCCCCCCCCCCCCCCGGGATATTAAGGAACCCCTGGGATATTAAGGCCCCCCCCCATGGATTTTAAGCCCCCCCCCCAGGCCTTTAAGGACCCCCCGGGCCTTTAAGCCCCCCCCATGGATTTTAAGCCCCCCCGGGGATATTAAGGACACCCCCCCCCGGGCCATTAAGCCCCCTCCCGGGCCATTAAGTCCCGTTGCGTGTGGGGCTGTGTAAAGGCTCCCAAAGGGAGGTCAGGTCTACCCAAAGGCTGCTGCTGGGAGGCTTAATTAGGGGTGTAATTAGGGTTAGGCTTAATATCCTGGGGGGGGTGTTAATGGAGAAAAGGTCTCCTGCCTCTCGACACCCCCTTACGAGGAAGTTGTAGACTGTGATGAGGTCCCCCCTCAGCCTCCTCTTCTCCAGGCTGAACAGGCCCAGTGACCTCAGCCGTCACTGACATAACATAACACAACATAAATATTTCACAATATTTATTTAAGCTGCAGCCTGGGGGTCAGTAATTGCCCCAGGCTGCACCCCGGGGGGGCCTGCCCCAGCCCTTGGAGGAGGGTGGCAGGCTGGCCACTGGTGGCAGGCGGGCCGCTCTTCCAGGCACTGATGGTGGCCGCTGGCGTCGGGCCTGGCTCTCAGGCGTACCACGGTGGTCAGGCCGCCTGTACGGGCTCACGGAGCGGCTGCGGGTGTCAGTCTGGGCTGCCTGGGCTGCGGCGAGGCGCCTGCGGAGACAGGAACTTGCTGAGGCCGTGCTGCGGCTGCGGTGCCAGGCGGGTGCGAGGCAGCAGGGTGCAGGCACCCGGCTGTGCGTGAGCTGTGGGCACACAGTGCTCTGTGCAGAAAACAGGGTGCCCTGTGCCCTCGGCTGGGACTCTGCTCCCCTCCACATCCTGCCCCAGCTTGTCTCCTCCCCAGCGCCTCGCCAGCCATCCTGACCTGCCTGCTCTGCACGTGCTGTCCCAGCAAGAAGACCTGGCCCCCGCAGAGACAGGGGTCCACAGCCGGGCTCAGCACGACCGGGTCCCAACAGCCACCGGCTGCCCTTTTTCAGAGCGCCTTGCAAGGACCAGTACTCAGCTCCCTGCCCGGCCCTGGCCCTGGCCCAACAAGGTGACGGCCTCGGCTCCCTGTTCGGGGAGGTGCTGCCCATCCGCTCTTTGGGATGTGTAATTAAACACACAAGCTCTGTGTGTGCTGAGGACACGCACGCTGGCAGCGCTCAGGTGCGGCTGTGACACACCGACTGCCCCTCTCCAAGGCAATGCCCGCAGCTGGCAGGGCTCATCCCCATGCTCCCAGTAGCTGGCACACCTTGGCTGAGGCGGACACCTGCAATTCAGGGCATCCCAGAACAGGGTGCCTTGTGCTGGGGGGGAACTGGCACTGCTGCGCTTCTCTCTCCGATGGCACCCTCTCTCAGCTCCTGCATTTCTCTTCCTGACCTCGCTTTGCCTACGGCTGTCCCTGGCTCTGCTCTTGCTGCGGAAGGGCCAAGCTTCGCTAAGACCAGCAACAGAAAAATGGGCTCCAGAACAGAATGCCCAGGAATTAGAGGCCACCTAAAGCACTGGACAGCAGAAATTTCAGAAGAGTCTGGTCAAAAACTAACTGCTCACTTCACAATACGCTAACGACAACTGCTTCCTGGCTGGCAGCAGCCACATAATAATGTTAACAAAGATACGGTAAAGAATTTGGGAGGGGGAGAGGAGGAGAGGGAGCGGGGGAACAACAACTCACTGGTTTTTCTGCCACCAACGCCTGACAAGCACACAGCATGAAGTACACAGCTATCAGAAGCAGGAAGGCAACCAAGAATGCCACAGCGCCTCCTATGCAGTAACGGCCTCCTATGCAGTAACTTCGGAATTTTTGGGGCTTTGCAGTGTTTGCATTGTTCTCCCCATCCACGCCTGCAAGAACAATTGTGGACATTGCTGTGTCCTGCGCACTACTGGTAATCTCACAGGAGGTCTGGCATTGCCAGGAAGTGTTCTGTTTCATTTGGTTAGCATCTTTGAGCAAGTGAAAATCCTCAGGCCGCAATGCTTCCTGAGGTTCAGCAGAAGCTGGGGAATCTGCCAAAGGCACTGCAACTCAAGGCACTCTGGAGCCTCCCTTTTGCCTCTCAGCTTTGTTTTCCCTCCATCCTTTGTTTCCCCTGCCATAATGCTGAGGGCCCAGTGTCTCAGGTTTGCTTCCCCAGCTCTTTGGAGTTCTAAAAGTTCTTAGGCGCTTGCCCACCTTCGCTGCTCGAGGCAAACTCGGAGCCTTAGGGACAAAACTGAACAAAATTCGGGAGCCCAGGAGTGCCAGTGAGGCAGTGCCCTGTTTGCACTGGGTCAGGGCATCACTCTGGGCCTCAGCTCACAGGAGGGGTCCCGTTTCCCATCGTCTGCTCAATGGGCTTCTCATGGCTTCGTTCCCCCAAGAGCAAGGTTCCAAAATCCCTGGGAACTGGGTGCGCTGGGAGGTGACCCCTCTCTAACCACAGCCACAGAGCTTTGTGAGCGTCTCTCCGCTGCACTGCTCTCACATGCTGTCACAGCCCGGGGAAGACAGCCATCCTCAGGGAGCCACTCCTGCCTTCCTCTGCAACACTTGCTGCCTACTGACACTCTTGGGTTTGGCTGCTGACATGAGCTGCAAGAGCGGGTACCAGGGCAAGAACCTGCACACGCATGCTGGTTCTGGTTGGTGACAGCGGATGACCAAGAAACAGCCTTTACCTGGTGGGGCAGTTGCCTGTGTTGCCCCTGTTCGTTTGTCAGAGAGTGGCAGCGTGCGACCGCTTCCTCGCCAAAGCACCTTCTTCGGCACAGTCTCTCTAACCAGCCCTTTAGAAAGAAAGCAGGACAGTGTGACTACAAGGAACTGCTCCTCCTTGAACCATATTCTGGGCACAGCTGCAAGCACACACCAGTTGCTGCTGGCTGGATACCAATGTTTGCACGGAACAGCTCGGACCACTTATGGTAGTGCTGGGCTAGCAGCTGCCCCTGGGACACGGCGTGACCCACAAGCGGCAGCAGAGGCTCTCGGCCTTCTCTGGCGCTCACCAGTGCCTGCCAGGTGTGAAATTGAGTGTCTCCGCTCTGATCCATCCCTTCCTGCTGTGCAGGTTACGGTGTGTCCACACATGGATTTAGAACCTCAGCTTCCCAAGTCTTATGGCGGACAGAGTGAAATATACCCACCATGTGCTGCCTCGTCTAACTCCTTTATGAGATCCTCTATGATGTCAGGGGATGTTGGGGAAGATTTTCTTATTTCAGCATTGTCCTTTGCTCTTAGAGGACCTGAACAGAAAGTAGGAAGTTAACTTTGGCACCAGTGCAATTTGGAGAAGCAGGGCTTCGTTTGTGAAGTCAGTGAAATGACTTCCCACCCCTGGGATACCAGCTGGGCTCCAGCGCAGGAAGCAGCCGAGGGTCTGGCAAAGCCCTCCCTGGGGACACTTCTGCAACCAAAGCCCCGTGAGAAGTTTCTGTCACATCGACACCTACATCAGTAGCTCTATGGCAGTGCCCTGTTTGCACTGGGTCAGGGCATCACTCTGGGCCTCAGCTCACAGGAGGGGTCCCGTTTCCCATCGTCTGCTCAGTGGGCTTCTGACGGCCTCGTTCCCCCAAGAGCAAGGTTCCAAAATCCCTGGGAACTGGGTGCGCTGGGAGGTGACCCCTCTCTAGCCACAGCCACAGAGCTTTGTGAGCGTCCCTCCGCTGCACTGCTCTCACATGCTGTCACAGCCCGGGGAAGACAGCCATCCTCAGGGAGCCACTCCTGCCTTCCTCTGCAACACTTGCTGCCTACTGACACTCTTGGGTTTGGCTGCTGACATGAGCTGCAAGAGCGGGTACCAGGGCAAGAACCTGCACACGCATGCTGGTTCTGGTTGGTGACAGCGGATGACCAAGAAACAGCCTTTACCTGGTGGGGCAGTTGACTTCACTGGCTCTGTTCTTTTGCCAGGGAGCGGCAGCGTGCGACCGCTTCCTCGCCAAAGCACCTCCTTCGGCACAGTCTCTCTAACCAGCCCTTTAGAAAGAAAGCAGGACAGTGTGACTACAAGGAACTGCTCCTCCTTGAACCATATTCTGGGCACAGCTGCAAGCACACACCAGTTGCTGCTGGCTGGATACCAATGTTTGCACGGAACAGCTCGGACCACTTATGGTAGTGCTGGGCTAGCAGCTGCCCCTGGGACACGGCGTGACCCACAAGCGGCAGCAGAGGCTCTCGGCCTTCTCTGGCGCTCACCAGTGCCTGCCAGGTGTGAAATTGAGTGTCTCCGCTCTGATCCATCCCTTCCTGCTGTGCAGGTTACGGTGTGTCCACACATGGATTTAGAACCTCACCTTCCCACAAGCCCTGCCCACCCACCTGCTCCCGGTGGTCGCCATGGCGCATCCTGGGCACCCCGGGCACACAGGGCCACCAGCAGGAGGAAGAGGACGCAGGCAGGGGCCGTGGCTCCCCACACTCGCACCATGCTTCCACCACCGCCGCTGCAGCTGCAGCTACTGCTGCTGTCAGGACCGGTGCGGAGCAGTGCCTGTGGGCTGGCCCAGCGTCACAATGGGGTGTCGGGATGTCACGGCCCAGCACTGCATCACCGAGAGGTATTGTGACCTCGCAGCCCTCCCGGTGTCACGGAGCAGCGTTGGGACCTCATGGCCCGGCAGCACGCTCCCTCCCCTCTATCGATTCTTTCTCATCCACTGCTGGCTGCCGGGGGCTGAGGGCATGGCAGAAAGAGGCTGGAGGGGAAGGAAGGCTGCGAGGTGGAGATAAGGCCGCGGAGGACAGGAGAGAGCGGTTCCGCTATCCTCATATCTCACAGCCTCATACTGCCCCAAAGTCGCTCTGTATCCCATCGGCAGGGTCGCCATCTCCTTCCTGCCCCCATATCCCTCCCCAGCAGCCTGCCGTATCCCCAAAGCCCCCTGTCCTTAGTGCCATCCATAGCCAGATTTCCCAGCGCGCCCCCATCAGCTCAGGTTCCCGTATTGATCACGCAGCTTCCCCACATCCCTGCATTCCCCTCATATCCAGTGCTGGTGGCATGCCATATCCCATAGCCCCGCACATGCCCCAAATATCCACCACTCACTCCTTAACGTCCCACCCCAATATCCCCCCAGTTCCCTGTACGCCACCCCCAGGGGCTCAAATGCCACCTCCACATTTTCACACGTTCCCAGTCTCTGCATTTCCAGCATCCTCCTGTTGCAGCCCCACAGCTCCCACGTATATGGGCTATGGGACATTCCCCTCCAAAAGCCCAAACACCAGAGCCCCCAGCCACCCACCCCACCTGCAGCGGCTCTCCCACCCCTCCCTGGATGCCCTAACATCCCTAACACACCGGGACAACCAGGCGAGGTGACAGCGGTGGCCATCCAGTTAATGACCCGCACAAGGGCTTGTTCTGATTTGGGGGCTCTCCTTCCACCTTTTTTCTTCTCCTTCACCTCTCCAACCTGCTCTTCCCACCGTCGTGCCCTCCTCGATGCTCCTGGCATCCCTTTTCTTCCCCATCCCTCTCTCACTCTGTCTCAGCCTCTGTCCATGCTTTCATTTTTCACTCACACTGTTTGTCTCTCCATTTCATTTCTCACCCTTTCTCACTCCTTTCTTTTTCCTCACAATTTCCATTTTTATTTCTGGTCTTTCTTCATTTTCTCTTTCACAATCACCCTTCCCGACAACGTCCATGTCTCCTCCCTCCCCTCTACCACGTGAAACGACCCCTTTCTACTTCTTTCATCCTCCCAGGAACCGTTTCTTGCTTTGTTTTCCCACAGGTGAGCACCTGTTTGGCTGCACACCAGTCTTTTGGGATGCGTCTTCAGCAGGGAGCGGTCTTTAGGGGGTGGAATCGCCCACAGCATCTTCCTCTCATTAGTGTTCCTCATACTTATTCTCCTCCTGAAGGGTGTGTGGGGATCTGGCGTGCAGCTGGGAGATCCCGGCAGGGCTGGCTCCAGACAGGAACGAGGCGTCTGCGGGAAGGAGCGAGGTGGGTGGTGGGGAGCCCAAAGGTGGGGCGATTCCCCCCTCAGCTCAGGGTGTACCTTTGGTTCTCCCCCGGGCCCAGAAGAAGAGGAGGATGAGGCTGTTGATGGTGAGGAAGCAGCCGCCCACAACCAGGAGCCGTAGAAGAAGGAAGCAGCTCTTCCCTGCAAGAGGGTGGGACAGGTTAGGAGATGTAGACACAGTTCATGCGTGCTGACGGAGGGAAGGCTGTGAGCATCGTTCCGCCACCATCTCTCTTTCCCTTTCCCCACCCCTCCGTCTCCAGGCATTCTGCTCAGGTCCTGAGTGCTGAACACCCAAAGACTTTCCCCGCTTGCTTGGCTCTGCAGGAGGCACTGAGAAATTTGGGAACAATGGCTCGGGAGGCCAAGGAGAGGCTGCTGAGCCATAAAGGTGGACAGAGGGATGCTCGATACTTGTTTGGGGTGGTTGGGGTGATGGAAGGGCTGAGAGGGAGGGAGAGGTGGGTGCAAGACTGGGTGGGCTGAGTCATGGACAGAAGGATGGTGATCGGATAGATAGAGCAGCTGCCCGGTGCAAAAATCAGCTAGTTTGGAGAGGAACGTACAGGGACTGGAATGGAATCGTTTCAGGAAAAAATGGAGAGAGGGAGGGACAGACGGATGGACAGATGGAGAGAGGGATGGTTTAATGGGCTGGTTACTGGATGGATGGATGGGTGGATGGATGGATGGGTTGGTGGTGGATGGACTGACAGATTGTTAGGTGGGTGGATGGATGGCCAGCTCACCTTTCTTTTGGGCATTTATACTGATAGACACGGCTTGGCTTGTGAAGGACGGGATCCACCTCTCAGGCTTTTTTTCCTCATACTTGCAGGTAAAGTTTCCACTCTGTTGGGGACCAGCACGTGGGAGCTGGAGGACCATGGAAGTCCTTAAATTGCCCCCGTGATCTGCTGCATTGTCCTCAGAGCCTTCTGTCGTAGGGAGGACCTCTTGGCCATCCCTGTAGAAGTGAAACCTCCGTACAGTGGCGTCTCCAGGGGCCTTACAGATGATGCTCAGGAGATCTCCTGCCATCACCTCTCCCAGCGGGGACTCCACCATCAGCAGGGGCTGGGGAAGGTGGTCTGAGAAAAGGGGAGGAATAAATGGAGACGTAGCAATAAGGACAGCACAAACGGATCTCCAGTTGTTTGCCTTCCCACTGCATGCAGCAAAGCTTGGGATTGTAGGCTTCCTGCCACGACATGAGAAGAGCGCCAGTGGCAGCCACCTTCCAGACCATGCTGGTCCCAGAAAGATAAATCCTCCACCCAGAAATCCTACTGATTTTGGGGATGGGCTGGGTTAAACCACAAAGCCCACCAATCCTGATTTCCAGGTGAGTTGTCACATTGCGGGGCGATAGCTGACACCCACGTTTGGGCATCTGAATAGTTCTCAGAGAGGAGGGAGAAAGCAGAGAGAAAGATAAAGAAATCACACAGCTCACCTCCAATCTTGATCACCAGTTTTTCGCTGGTTGGGGATATGAGCTGCTTCCGACCTTGCTTGAGGGAATAGCTGCAGAAATGCGGCCCCCTGTGTTGCATTCGGGAGAGGACGAACTCAAACGTGTAGTTATTCGTCGAGCTAAATCCTGAAACTGCCCAGCCAGCCTCGCCAAAAATTTGGTACGTCAGCTTCCCAGTGATGCTGGGGGGAGTGGTGCACACCAGCGTGACAGCGTCTCCAAAGAAATATTCCTTCTGTCCCTGCAGCACCCAGAGGGTCGGGGCAGGGACTGCGGCTGGGGGATAGAGAGGGAGACAGGCAGGGGGGACGGAGGTGAGGTGCAAGGAGCAGAGGCAGAAGGGACTAACTCCACGCAAATAAAAGAAACTGGCTTTCATTTCAAGGAATACAATAAAGCACAGAGGGGACCTCGTAAAGCAGAAATGTCTCTGGGCTATGGCTCATTTTATCTCCTTGGGATTCAGCACAAGGTTGCGTCCCGCTGCGGGAAGTGATGAAAGAAAGGAGACTGCAAAAACCCTTTCCACACCCTGGGCAGCTTTGCCATGCCGGCAGAAATGTCCTTAATGTGCTTTCAAGCAATTTTATTTTTTTTTGCTGCAACTTGGTAATTTATGAAAATAGGAAATGGGGAAGGGGGGTTGAAAAGGCTAAGGGTGAAGGGTAAAACCCGTCGCTGATGCTCCTCCACAGCAGCCACTGGGAAAACACGTTTGGTCTCCACCTCCCTACCTGCCCCCAGCTGCAAACCCTACAAAAATACCATTGACCCACACCCAAAATAGGAGGAGCAGGTGTGGGAAGGAGAGGGCCGGGAAGGGGTTGGGTCTCAAGGGGTTTCCACTCACCACCAGTGTGTTGACACGAGGCAGGACCTCAACAAAGTGAGATAACGAAAAATCCCCAGCACCCAATTTCACCACTGGGTTGTTATGGGGAGGGGGAATGAGGCTGAGGGTCTCCCAGACAGTCACACCTGTGGGACCCCAAATCCAGCCGTGCCCCCAGCAGCTCAGCCCCTGTTTAAGGAGACCCCAGAGGAGTTACCTTCCTCGGAGACCATCTGGCGATGTTAAGGCCCCCCCCCCCCCCCCAGATTACTAAGACTCCCCCTCCCCAAGCCATTAAGGACCCTCCCTTTTAACCCCATTTTATCCCCCAATTTAACCCCCCCCACTTTACCCCCACCCCCCCATTTTACCCCCGGTCCCCCCCCCCCAATTTACCCCCAGCCCCCCCCATTTTAACCCCAGCCCCCCCATTTTAACCCCCCTTTAACCCCAACCCCCCAAATTTTCCCCCAACCCCCCCAATTTACTCCCCCTTTACCCCCAACCCCCCATTTTACCCCCAGCCCCCCATTTTACCCCCCCCACTTTATCCCCAACCCCCCCCCCCCACTTTACCCTCACCCCCCTTGTCCCACCCCCCCCAATTTGGGCTCCCCCATTTAACCCCCCCCCTCATTTTACACCCAACCCCCCCACTTTACCCCACCCCCCCATTTTACCCCCGGTCCCCCCCCCCAATTTACCCCCAGCCCCCATTTAACCCCCCCATTTTACCCTCACCCCCCTAATTTGAAACCCCCAATTTACCCCTGAACCCCCCCAACTTACCCCTGAACCCCCCCAATTTACCCCCGACCTCCCCCAATCTACCCCCACCCCCCCATTTACCCCCACCCCCCCCACTTTTACCCCCCCCCCATTTTTTACCCCCCCCACCTGCGAAAATGCCGCCGCCGCCTCCTCCACGCCCTCCGCCAGCATCTGTGCCAGCTCCAGCCACACCTGGAGGGGGGGGGAGGCGAAAACCCACAAATATGACCCCCCCGTGTCCCCCCCCCACCCAAAAAATCGTGTCCCCCCCCCCTGGGGCGGGGGGTCCTCACCCCCCCATCCCCATGTACCCCCCCATTTCCCCCCGGTGCACCCCCAGACCCCCCCCCATCCCATTGTACCCCCCCCATTGCCCCCCCCATGTACCTTGGGGTACGCAGGGACCCAGGACCCCCCCGGGGACCCCCCCCAAGCCCCCTCCCCGAGGAATTGGGGACCCAGGACCCCTTCCAACCCCCCCCCAAGGACCCCCCCGTGTTATTAAGGACCACCCCCCCCCCCACGGGCATATTAAGGACCCCCCCCCCAAAGCCATTAAGGACCCTCCCTGAGACCCCCCCAAGCATATTAAGGACCCCCCCCGGGCCATTAAGCCCCCCCCGGGCCATTAAGCCCCCCCCCGGGCCCACCTCGGCCTCGCTCCGCCGGGGGAGGCTCTCCCGCAGCGGCCGGGCCTGGAGCTCCGGGAGGCCGAGGGCGGCCTGGGCCCGCAGCGCCGCCAGCAGCGATCGCTTCTCCCGCAGCGACCAGGCCGCGGCCCGGGGCCTCCCCGCCGGGGCCTCGGCGAAGCGGGCCGGGACCAGGCGGGGCCGGGGGGGAGGCTTCATGGCGCGGGGAGATGGCGTCAGGGCGACGAAACGGGGTGGAAACGGGGGGAGCTGGGAGGGAACGGCCCGCCGGGGGGTGCTGGGAGATGTGGTTCGGGGGGGGAGGAGAAAGGGACAGCAGGTCTACCCAAAGGCTGCTGCTGGGAGGCTTCATTAGGGGCGTAATTAGGGTTAGGGTCGGGGTTGTTTGGAGAGAGAAGGCGCAGAGTCCCGTTGCGTGTGGGGCTGTGTAAAGGCTCCCCAAGGGAGATCAGGTCTACCCAAAGGCTTGGGTTGGGAGGCTTAATTAGGGGCGTAATTAGGGTTAGGGTCGGGGTTGTTCAGAAAGAAGGCGCAGAGTCCTGTTGCGTGTGGGGCTGTGTAAAGGCTCCCAAAGGGAGCTCAGGTCTACCCAAAGGCTTGGGTTGGGAGGCTTAATTAGGGGCGTAATTAGGGTTACATTTAGGGTAGTTTGGAGAAAGAGAAGGCGCAGAGTCCTGTTGTGTGTGGGGCTGTGTAAAGGCTCCCAAAGGGAGGTCAGGTCTACCCAAAGGCTTGGGTTGGGAGGCTTAATTAGGGGTGTAATTAGGGTTAGGGTTAATATCCTGGGGGGGGGGTTGGGGGGGTCCCAGGGAGGATCCTTAATGGCTTGGGGGTGTGAGAAACGCTCCGTAGCCAACAACTTGGGCTCAGGCGAGGAGCTCAGCGAAGCAGGAATTTATTCGCGATCGCAGTGGCGGGCGCCCCACGAGCAGGAGCGCGCCTCCTGGTCCCCAAACCCAGTTTACATACTGTTTGGTGCCGGGACCCTCCCCAGTTTCCCCACTGAGTGGGCAATCCAGGCTCACAATCTGTCTGATGCTTCCCAGACAATGCCTGGCCTTCAGTTGCCGGCCTGTTTTTGGGATGGCAATGTTTTCTCCCCTTGTCTGCCTTGACTTAACACAGCGATTTCCACCTGATCGCTCTAAGGAGGCTGGGTGTCTGCATTTTAGGAGGTCACCTGCTGAGCTTTCTTATCACTGTAAGCACATCTCAATACCCCATTCCTTCCTTCTGTACCATGTAACACTGCAAAAACAACATTTCTGTTCCCACGGGGGGGGGTCTTAGTGGCTATGGGGGGGCCTTAATTAGGGTTAGGGTCTGGAGAGAGAGAACACCCCCCCACACACCTTCCCCTCCCCCCCAATAAATTAAGGACCCCCCCCAC
>NW_028154206.1:0-67500 GCF_964211835.1 Anser anser
CGTAAAGGCTCCCCCAGGGAGTTCAGGTGTACCCAAAGGCTTCCGCTGAGAGCACTTTTGGATGGCAGAAAGTGGCACCGTACGTGTTTTTTCGGGTCTAACTCGGGTTCAGCTTCTTGTTGCGGTTAGGGTTATGTTTAGGGTTGTTAGGAAAGAGTGAAGACGCAGAGTCCTGTTGAGTGTGGGGTTGCGTAAAGGCTCCCCCAGGGAGTTCAGGTGTACCCAAAGGCTTCCGCTGAGAGCACTTTTGGATGGCAGAAAGTGGCACCGTACGTGTTTTTTCGGGTCTAACTCGGGTTCAGCTTCTTGTTGCGGTTAGGGTTATGTTTAGGGTTGTTAGGAAAGAGTGAAGACGCAGAGTCCTGTTGAGTGTGGGGTTGCGTAAAGGCTCCCCCAGGGAGTTCAGGTGTACCCAAAGGCTTCCGCTGAGAGCACTTTTTGATGGCAGAAAGTGGCACCGTACGTGTTTTTTCGGGTCTAACTCGGGTTCAGCTTCTTGTTGCGGTTAGGGTTATGTTTAGGGTTGTTAGGAAAGAGTGAAGACGCAGAGTCCTGTTGAGTGTGGGGTTGCGTAAAGGCTCCCCCAGGGAGTTCAGGTGTACCCAAAGGCTTCCGCTGAGAGCACTTTTGGATGGCAGAAAGTGGCACCGTACGTGTTTTTTCGGGTCTAACTCGGGTTCAGCTTCTTGTTGCGGTTAGGGTTATGTTTAGGGTTGTTAGGAAAGAGTGAAGACGCAGAGTCCTGTTGAGTGTGGGGTTGCGTAAAGGCTCCCCCAGGGAGTTCAGGTGTACCCAAAGGCTTCCGCTGAGAGCACTTTTTGATGGCAGAAAGTGGCACCGTACGTGTTTTTTCGGGTCTAACTCGGGTTCAGCTTCTTGTTGCGGTTAGGGTTATGTTTAGGGTTGTTAGGAAAGAGTGAAGACGCAGAGTCCTGTTGAGTGTGGGGTTGCGTAAAGGCTCCCCCAGGGAGTTCAGGTGTACCCAAAGGCTTCCGCTGAGAGCACTTTTGGATGGCAGAAAGTGGCACCGTACGTGTTTTTTCGGGTCTAACTCGGGTTCAGCTTCTTGTTGCGGTTAGGGTTATGTTTAGGGTTGTTAGGAAAGAGTGAAGACGCAGAGTCCTGTTGAGTGTGGGGTTGCGTAAAGGCTCCCCAGGGAGTTCAGGTGTACCCAAAGGCTTCCGCTGAGAGCACTTTTTGATGGCAGAAAGTGGCACCGTACGTGTTTTTTCGGGTCTAACTCGGGTTCAGCTTCTTGTTGCGGTTAGGGTTATGTTTAGGGTTGTTAGGAAAGAGTGAAGACGCAGAGTCCTGTTGAGTGTGGGGTTGCGTAAAGGCTCCCCCAGGGAGTTCAGGTGTACCCAAAGGCTTCCGCTGAGAGCACTTTTTGATGGCAGAAAGTGGCACCGTACGTGTTTTTTCGGGTCTAACTCGGGTTCAGCTTCTTGTTGCGGTTAGGGTTATGTTTAGGGTTGTTAGGAAAGAGTGAAGACGCAGAGTCCTGTTGAGTGTGGGGTTGCGTAAAGGCTCCCCCAGGGAGTTCAGGTGTACCCAAAGGCTTCCGCTGAGAGCACTTTTTGATGGCAGAAAGTGGCACCGTACGTGTTTTTTCGGGTCTAACTCGGGTTCAGCTTCTTGTTGCGGTTAGGGTTATGTTTAGGGTTGTTAGGAAAGAGTGAAGACGCAGAGTCCTGTTGAGTGTGGGGTTGCGTAAAGGCTCCCCCAGGGAGTTCAGGTGTACCCAAAGGCTTCCGCTGAGAGCACTTTTTGATGGCAGAAAGTGGCACCGTACGTGTTTTTTCGGGTCTAACTCGGGTTCAGCTTCTTGTTGCGGTTAGGGTTATGTTTAGGGTTGTTAGGAAAGAGTGAAGACGCAGAGTCCTGTTGAGTGTGGGGTTGCGTAAAGGCTCCCCCAGGGAGTTCAGGTGTACCCAAAGGCTTCCGCTGAGAGCACTTTTTGATGGCAGAAAGTGGCACCGTACGTGTTTTTTCGGGTCTAACTCGGGTTCAGCTTCTTGTTGCGGTTAGGGTTATGTTTAGGGTTGTTAGGAAAGAGTGAAGACGCAGAGTCCTGTTGAGTGTGGGGTTGCGTAAAGGCTCCCCCAGGGAGTTCAGGTGTACCCAAAGGCTTCCGCTGAGAGCACTTTTTGATGGCAGAAAGTGGCACCGTACGTGTTTTTTCGGGTCTAACTCGGGTTCAGCTTCTTGTTGCGGTTAGGGTTATGTTTAGGGTTGTTAGGAAAGAGTGAAGACGCAGAGTCCTGTTGAGTGTGGGGTTGCGTAAAGGCTCCCCCAGGGAGTTCAGGTGTACCCAAAGGCTTCCGCTGAGAGCACTTTTTGATGGCAGAAAGTGGCACCGTACGTGTTTTTTCGGGTCTAACTCGGGTTCAGCTTCTTGTTGCGGTTAGGGTTATGTTTAGGGTTGTTAGGAAAGAGTGAAGACGCAGAGTCCTGTTGAGTGTGGGGTTGCGTAAAGGCTCCCCCAGGGAGTTCAGGTGTACCCAAAGGCTTCCGCTGAGAGCACTTTTTGATGGCAGAAAGTGGCACCGTACGTGTTTTTTTCGGGTCTAACTCGGGTTCAGCTTCTTGTTGCGGTTAGGGTTATGTTTAGGGTTGTTAGGAAAGAGTGAAGACGCAGAGTCCTGTTGAGTGTGGGGTTGCGTAAAGGCTCCCCCAGGGAGTTCAGGTGTACCCAAAGGCTTCCGCTGAGAGCACTTTTTGATGGCAGAAAGTGGCACCGTACGTGTTTTTTCGGGTCTAACTCGGGTTCAGCTTCTTGTTGCGGTTAGGGTTATGTTTAGGGTTGTTAGGAAAGAGTGAAGACGCAGAGTCCTGTTGAGTGTGGGGTTGCGTAAAGGCTCCCCCAGGGAGTTCAGGTGTACCCAAAGGCTTCCGCTGAGAGCACTTTTTGATGGCAGAAAGTGGCACCGTACGTGTTTTTTCGGGTCTAACTCGGGTTCAGCTTCTTGTTGCGGTTAGGGTTATGTTTAGGGTTGTTAGGAAAGAGTGAAGACGCAGAGTCCTGTTGAGTGTGGGGTTGCGTAAAGGCTCCCCCAGGGAGTTCAGGTGTACCCAAAGGCTTCCGCTGAGAGCACTTTTTGATGGCAGAAAGTGGCACCGTACGTGTTTTTTTCGGGTCTAACTCGGGTTCAGCTTCTTGTTGCGGTTAGGGTTATGTTTAGGGTTGTTAGGAAAGAGTGAAGACGCAGAGTCCTGTTGAGTGTGGGGTTGCGTAAAGGCTCCCCCAGGGAGTTCAGGTGTACCCAAAGGCTTCCGCTGAGAGCACTTTTTGATGGCAGAAAGTGGCACCGTACGTGTTTTTTCGGGTCTAACTCGGGTTCAGCTTCTTGTTGCGGTTAGGGTTATGTTTAGGGTTGTTAGGAAAGAGTGAAGACGCAGAGTCCTGTTGAGTGTGGGGTTGCGTAAAGGCTCCCCCAGGGAGTTCAGGTGTACCCAAAGGCTTCCGCTGAGAGCACTTTTTGATGGCAGAAAGTGGCACCGTACGTGTTTTTTCGGGTCTAACTCGGGTTCAGCTTCTTGTTGCGGTTAGGGTTATGTTTAGGGTTGTTAGGAAAGAGTGAAGACGCAGAGTCCTGTTGAGTGTGGGGTTGCGTAAAGGCTCCCCCAGGGAGTTCAGGTGTACCCAAAGGCTTCCGCTGAGAGCACTTTTTGATGGCAGAAAGTGGCACCGTACGTGTTTTTTCGGGTCTAACTCGGGTTCAGCTTCTTGTTGCGGTTAGGGTTATGTTTAGGGTTGTTAGGAAAGAGTGAAGACGCAGAGTCCTGTTGAGTGTGGGGTTGCGTAAAGGCTCCCCCAGGGAGTTCAGGTGTACCCAAAGGCTTCCGCTGAGAGCACTTTTTGATGGCAGAAAGTGGCACCGTACGTGTTTTTTCGGGTCTAACTCGGGTTCAGCTTCTTGTTGCGGTTAGGGTTATGTTTAGGGTTGTTAGGAAAGAGTGAAGACGCAGAGTCCTGTTGAGTGTGGGGTTGCGTAAAGGCTCCCCCAGGGAGTTCAGGTGTACCCAAAGGCTTCCGCTGAGAGCACTTTTTGATGGCAGAAAGTGGCACCGTACGTGTTTTTTCGGGTCTAACTCGGGTTCAGCTTCTTGTTGCGGTTAGGGTTATGTTTAGGGTTGTTAGGAAAGAGTGAAGACGCAGAGTCCTGTTGAGTGTGGGGTTGCGTAAAGGCTCCCCCAGGGAGTTCAGGTGTACCCAAAGGCTTCCGCTGAGAGCACTTTTTGATGGCAGAAAGTGGCACCGTACGTGTTTTTTCGGGTCTAACTCGGGTTCAGCTTCTTGTTGCGGTTAGGGTTATGTTTAGGGTTGTTAGGAAAGAGTGAAGACGCAGAGTCCTGTTGAGTGTGGGGTTGCGTAAAGGCTCCCCCAGGGAGTTCAGGTGTACCCAAAGGCTTCCGCTGAGAGCACTTTTTGATGGCAGAAAGTGGCACCGTACGTGTTTTTTCGGGTCTAACTCGGGTTCAGCTTCTTGTTGCGGTTAGGGTTATGTTTAGGGTTGTTAGGAAAGAGTGAAGACGCAGAGTCCTGTTGAGTGTGGGGTTGCGTAAAGGCTCCCCCAGGGAGTTCAGGTGTACCCAAAGGCTTCCGCTGAGAGCACTTTTTGATGGCAGAAAGTGGCACCGTACGTGTTTTTTCGGGTCTAACTCGGGTTCAGCTTCTTGTTGCGGTTAGGGTTATGTTTAGGGTTGTTAGGAAAGAGTGAAGACGCAGAGTCCTGTTGAGTGTGGGGTTGCGTAAAGGCTCCCCCAGGGAGTTCAGGTGTACCCAAAGGCTTCCGCTGAGAGCACTTTTTGATGGCAGAAAGTGGCACCGTACGTGTTTTTTCGGGTCTAACTCGGGTTCAGCTTCTTGTTGCGGTTAGGGTTATGTTTAGGGTTGTTAGGAAAGAGTGAAGACGCAGAGTCCTGTTGAGTGTGGGGTTGCGTAAAGGCTCCCCCAGGGAGTTCAGGTGTACCCAAAGGCTTCCGCTGAGAGCACTTTTTGATGGCAGAAAGTGGCACCGTACGTGTTTTTTCGGGTCTAACTCGGGTTCAGCTTCTTGTTGCGGTTAGGGTTATGTTTAGGGTTGTTAGGAAAGAGTGAAGACGCAGAGTCCTGTTGAGTGTGGGGTTGCGTAAAGGCTCCCCCAGGGAGTTCAGGTGTACCCAAAGGCTTCCGCTGAGAGCACTTTTTGATGGCAGAAAGTGGCACCGTACGTGTTTTTTCGGGTCTAACTCGGGTTCAGCTTCTTGTTGCGGTTAGGGTTATGTTTAGGGTTGTTAGGAAAGAGTGAAGACGCAGAGTCCTGTTGAGTGTGGGGTTGCGTAAAGGCTCCCCCAGGGAGTTCAGGTGTACCCAAAGGCTTCCGCTGAGAGCACTTTTTGATGGCAGAAAGTGGCACCGTACGTGTTTTTTCGGGTCTAACTCGGGTTCAGCTTCTTGTTGCGGTTAGGGTTATGTTTAGGGTTGTTAGGAAAGAGTGAAGACGCAGAGTCCTGTTGAGTGTGGGGTTGCGTAAAGGCTCCCCCAGGGAGTTCAGGTGTACCCAAAGGCTTCCGCTGAGAGCACTTTTTGATGGCAGAAAGTGGCACCGTACGTGTTTTTTCGGGTCTAACTCGGGTTCAGCTTCTTGTTGCGGTTAGGGTTATGTTTAGGGTTGTTAGGAAAGAGTGAAGACGCAGAGTCCTGTTGAGTGTGGGGTTGCGTAAAGGCTCCCCCAGGGAGTTCAGGTGTACCCAAAGGCTTCCGCTGAGAGCACTTTTTGATGGCAGAAAGTGGCACCGTACGTGTTTTTTCGGGTCTAACTCGGGTTCAGCTTCTTGTTGCGGTTAGGGTTATGTTTAGGGTTGTTAGGAAAGAGTGAAGACGCAGAGTCCTGTTGAGTGTGGGGTTGCGTAAAGGCTCCCCCAGGGAGTTCAGGTGTACCCAAAGGCTTCCGCTGAGAGCACTTTTTGATGGCAGAAAGTGGCACCGTACGTGTTTTTTCGGGTCTAACTCGGGTTCAGCTTCTTGTTGCGGTTAGGGTTATGTTTAGGGTTGTTAGGAAAGAGTGAAGACGCAGAGTCCTGTTGAGTGTGGGGTTGCGTAAAGGCTCCCCCAGGGAGTTCAGGTGTACCCAAAGGCTTCCGCTGAGAGCACTTTTTGATGGCAGAAAGTGGCACCGTACGTGTTTTTTCGGGTCTAACTCGGGTTCAGCTTCTTGTTGCGGTTAGGGTTATGTTTAGGGTTGTTAGGAAAGAGTGAAGACGCAGAGTCCTGTTGAGTGTGGGGTTGCGTAAAGGCTCCCCCAGGGAGTTCAGGTGTACCCAAAGGCTTCCGCTGAGAGCACTTTTTGATGGCAGAAAGTGGCACCGTACGTGTTTTTTCGGGTCTAACTCGGGTTCAGCTTCTTGTTGCGGTTAGGGTTATGTTTAGGGTTGTTAGGAAAGAGTGAAGACGCAGAGTCCTGTTGAGTGTGGGGTTGCGTAAAGGCTCCCCCAGGGAGTTCAGGTGTACCCAAAGGCTTCCGCTGAGAGCACTTTTTGATGGCAGAAAGTGGCACCGTACGTGTTTTTTCGGGTCTAACTCGGGTTCAGCTTCTTGTTGCGGTTAGGGTTATGTTTAGGGTTGTTAGGAAAGAGTGAAGACGCAGAGTCCTGTTGAGTGTGGGGTTGCGTAAAGGCTCCCCCAGGGAGTTCAGGTGTACCCAAAGGCTTCCGCTGAGAGCACTTTTTGATGGCAGAAAGTGGCACCGTACGTGTTTTTTCGGGTCTAACTCGGGTTCAGCTTCTTGTTGCGGTTAGGGTTATGTTTAGGGTTGTTAGGAAAGAGTGAAGACGCAGAGTCCTGTTGAGTGTGGGGTTGCGTAAAGGCTCCCCCAGGGAGTTCAGGTGTACCCAAAGGCTTCCGCTGAGAGCACTTTTTGATGGCAGAAAGTGGCACCGTACGTGTTTTTTCGGGTCTAACTCGGGTTCAGCTTCTTGTTGCGGTTAGGGTTATGTTTAGGGTTGTTAGGAAAGAGTGAAGACGCAGAGTCCTGTTGAGTGTGGGGTTGCGTAAAGGCTCCCCCAGGGAGTTCAGGTGTACCCAAAGGCTTCCGCTGAGAGCACTTTTTGATGGCAGAAAGTGGCACCGTACGTGTTTTTTCGGGTCTAACTCGGGTTCAGCTTCTTGTTGCGGTTAGGGTTATGTTTAGGGTTGTTAGGAAAGAGTGAAGACGCAGAGTCCTGTTGAGTGTGGGGTTGCGTAAAGGCTCCCCCAGGGAGTTCAGGTGTACCCAAAGGCTTCCGCTGAGAGCACTTTTTGATGGCAGAAAGTGGCACCGTACGTGTTTTTTCGGGTCTAACTCGGGTTCAGCTTCTTGTTGCGGTTAGGGTTATGTTTAGGGTTGTTAGGAAAGAGTGAAGACGCAGAGTCCTGTTGAGTGTGGGGTTGCGTAAAGGCTCCCCCAGGGAGTTCAGGTGTACCCAAAGGCTTCCGCTGAGAGCACTTTTTGATGGCAGAAAGTGGCACCGTACGTGTTTTTTCGGGTCTAACTCGGGTTCAGCTTCTTGTTGCGGTTAGGGTTATGTTTAGGGTTGTTAGGAAAGAGTGAAGACGCAGAGTCCTGTTGAGTGTGGGGTTGCGTAAAGGCTCCCCCAGGGAGTTCAGGTGTACCCAAAGGCTTCCGCTGAGAGCACTTTTTGATGGCAGAAAGTGGCACCGTACGTGTTTTTTCGGGTCTAACTCGGGTTCAGCTTCTTGTTGCGGTTAGGGTTATGTTTAGGGTTGTTAGGAAAGAGTGAAGACGCAGAGTCCTGTTGAGTGTGGGGTTGCGTAAAGGCTCCCCCAGGGAGTTCAGGTGTACCCAAAGGCTTCCGCTGAGAGCACTTTTTGATGGCAGAAAGTGGCACCGTACGTGTTTTTTCGGGTCTAACTCGGGTTCAGCTTCTTGTTGCGGTTAGGGTTATGTTTAGGGTTGTTAGGAAAGAGTGAAGACGCAGAGTCCTGTTGAGTGTGGGGTTGCGTAAAGGCTCCCCCAGGGAGTTCAGGTGTACCCAAAGGCTTCCGCTGAGAGCACTTTTTGATGGCAGAAAGTGGCACCGTACGTGTTTTTTCGGGTCTAACTCGGGTTCAGCTTCTTGTTGCGGTTAGGGTTATGTTTAGGGTTGTTAGGAAAGAGTGAAGACGCAGAGTCCTGTTGAGTGTGGGGTTGCGTAAAGGCTCCCCCAGGGAGTTCAGGTGTACCCAAAGGCTTCCGCTGAGAGCACTTTTTGATGGCAGAAAGTGGCACCGTACGTGTTTTTTCGGGTCTAACTCGGGTTCAGCTTCTTGTTGCGGTTAGGGTTATGTTTAGGGTTGTTAGGAAAGAGTGAAGACGCAGAGTCCTGTTGAGTGTGGGGTTGCGTAAAGGCTCCCCCAGGGAGTTCAGGTGTACCCAAAGGCTTCCGCTGAGAGCACTTTTTGATGGCAGAAAGTGGCACCGTACGTGTTTTTTCGGGTCTAACTCGGGTTCAGCTTCTTGTTGCGGTTAGGGTTATGTTTAGGGTTGTTAGGAAAGAGTGAAGACGCAGAGTCCTGTTGAGTGTGGGGTTGCGTAAAGGCTCCCCCAGGGAGTTCAGGTGTACCCAAAGGCTTCCGCTGAGAGCACTTTTTGATGGCAGAAAGTGGCACCGTACGTGTTTTTTCGGGTCTAACTCGGGTTCAGCTTCTTGTTGCGGTTAGGGTTATGTTTAGGGTTGTTAGGAAAGAGTGAAGACGCAGAGTCCTGTTGAGTGTGGGGTTGCGTAAAGGCTCCCCCAGGGAGTTCAGGTGTACCCAAAGGCTTCCGCTGAGAGCACTTTTTGATGGCAGAAAGTGGCACCGTACGTGTTTTTTCGGGTCTAACTCGGGTTCAGCTTCTTGTTGCGGTTAGGGTTATGTTTAGGGTTGTTAGGAAAGAGTGAAGACGCAGAGTCCTGTTGAGTGTGGGGTTGCGTAAAGGCTCCCCCAGGGAGTTCAGGTGTACCCAAAGGCTTCCGCTGAGAGCACTTTTTGATGGCAGAAAGTGGCACCGTACGTGTTTTTTCGGGTCTAACTCGGGTTCAGCTTCTTGTTGCGGTTAGGGTTATGTTTAGGGTTGTTAGGAAAGAGTGAAGACGCAGAGTCCTGTTGAGTGTGGGGTTGCGTAAAGGCTCCCCCAGGGAGTTCAGGTGTACCCAAAGGCTTCCGCTGAGAGCACTTTTTGATGGCAGAAAGTGGCACCGTACGTGTTTTTTCGGGTCTAACTCGGGTTCAGCTTCTTGTTGCGGTTAGGGTTATGTTTAGGGTTGTTAGGAAAGAGTGAAGACGCAGAGTCCTGTTGAGTGTGGGGTTGCGTAAAGGCTCCCCCAGGGAGTTCAGGTGTACCCAAAGGCTTCCGCTGAGAGCACTTTTTGATGGCAGAAAGTGGCACCGTACGTGTTTTTTCGGGTCTAACTCGGGTTCAGCTTCTTGTTGCGGTTAGGGTTATGTTTAGGGTTGTTAGGAAAGAGTGAAGACGCAGAGTCCTGTTGAGTGTGGGGTTGCGTAAAGGCTCCCCCAGGGAGTTCAGGTGTACCCAAAGGCTTCCGCTGAGAGCACTTTTGGATGGCAGAAAGATGCACCGTACGTGTTTTTTCAGGTCTAACTCGGGTTGAGCTTCTTGTTCCTGTTAGGGTTATGTTTAGGGTTGTTAGGAAAGAGTGAAGACGCAGAGTCCTGTTGAGTGTGGGGTTGCGTAAAGGCTCCCCCAGGGAGTTCAGGTGTACCCAAAGGCTTCCGCTGAGAGCACTTTTTGATGGCAGAAAGTGGCACCGTACGTGTTTTTAGGGTCTAACTCGGGTTCAGCTTCTTGTTGCGGTTAGGGTTATGTTTAGGGTTGTTAGGAAAGAGTGAAGACGCAGAGTCCTGTTGAGTGTGGGGTTGCGTAAAGGCTCCCCCAGGGAGTTCAGGTGTACCCAAAGGCTTCCGCTGAGAGCACTTTTTGATGGCAGAAAGTGGCACCGTACGTGTTTTTTCGGGTCTAACTCGGGTTCAGCTTCTTGTTGCGGTTAGGGTTATGTTTAGGGTTGTTAGGAAAGAGTGAAGACGCAGAGTCCTGTTGAGTGTGGGGTTGCGTAAAGGCTCCCCCAGGGAGTTCAGGTGTACCCAAAGGCTTCCGCTGAGAGCACTTTTTGATGGCAGAAAGTGGCACCGTACGTGTTTTTTCGGGTCTAACTCGGGTTCAGCTTCTTGTTGCGGTTAGGGTTATGTTTAGGGTTGTTAGGAAAGAGTGAAGACGCAGAGTCCTGTTGAGTGTGGGGTTGCGTAAAGGCTCCCCTAGGGAGTTCAGGTGTACCCAAAGGCTTCCGCTGAGAGCACGTTTTGATGGCAGAAAGTGGCACCGTACGTGTTTTTTCGGGTCTAACTCGGGTTCAGCTTCTTGTTGCGGTTAGGGTTATGTTTAGGGTTGTTAGGAAAGAGTGAAGACGCAGAGTCCTGTTGAGTGTGGGGTTGCGTAAAGGCTCCCCCAGGGAGTTCAGGTGTACCCAAAGGCTTCCGCTGAGAGCACTTTTTGATGGCAGAAAGTGGCACCGTACGTGTTTTTTCGGGTCTAACTCGGGTTCAGCTTCTTGTTGCGGTTAGGGTTATGTTTAGGGTTGTTAGGAAAGAGTGAAGACGCAGAGTCCTGTTGAGTGTGGGGTTGCGTAAAGGCTCCCCCAGGGAGTTCAGGTGTACCCAAAGGCTTCCGCTGAGAGCACTTTTTGATGGCAGAAAGTGGCACCGTACGTGTTTTTTCGGGTCTAACTCGGGTTCAGCTTCTTGTTGCGGTTAGGGTTATGTTTAGGGTTGTTAGGAAAGAGTGAAGACGCAGAGTCCTGTTGAGTGTGGGGTTGCGTAAAGGCTCCCCCAGGGAGTTCAGGTGTACCCAAAGGCTTCCGCTGAGAGCACTTTTGGATGGCAGAAAGTGGCACCGTACGTGTTTTTTCGGGTCTAACTCGGGTTCAGCTTCTTGTTCCGGTTAGGGTTATGTTTAGGGTTGTTAGGAAAGAGTGAAGACGCAGAGTCCTGTTGAGTGTGGGGTTGTGTAAAGGCTCCCCCAGGGAGTTCAGGTGTACCCAAAGGCTTCCGCTGAGAGCACTTTTTGATGGCAGAAAGATGCACCGTACGTGTTTTTTCAGGTCTAACTCGGGTTGAGCTTCTTGTTGCGGTTAGGGTTATGTTTAGGGTTGTTAGGAAAGAGTGAAGACGCAGAGTCCTGTTGAGTGTGGGGTTGCGTAAAGGCTCCCCCAGGGAGTTCAGGTGTACCCAAAGGCTTCCGCTGAGAGCACTTTTTGATGGCAGAAAGTGGCACCGTACGTGTTTTTAGGGTCTAACTCGGGTTCAGCTTCTTGTTGCGGTTAGGGTTATGTTTAGGGTTGTTAGGAAAGAGTGAAGACGCAGAGTCCTGTTGAGTGCGGGGTTGCGTAAAGGCTCCCCCAGGGAGTTCAGGTGTACCCAAAGGCTTCCGCTGAGAGCACTTTTTGATGGCAGAAAGTGGCACCGTACGTGGTTTTTCGGGTCTAACTCGGGTTCAGCTTCTTGTTGCGGTTAGGGTTATGTTTAGGGTTGTTAGGAAAGAGTGAACACGCAGAGTCCTGTTGAGTGTGAGGTTGCGTAAAGGCTCCCCCAGGGAGTTCAGGTGTACCCAAAGGCTTCCGCTGAGAGCACTTTTTGATGGCAGAAAGTGGCACCGTACGTGTTTTTTCGGGTCTAACTCGGGTTCAGCTTCTTGTTGCGGTTAGGGTTATGTTTAGGGTTGTTAGGAAAGAGTGAAGACGCAGAGTCCTGTTGAGTGTGGGGTTGCGTAAAGGCTCCCCCAGGGAGTTCAGGTGTACCCAAAGGCTTCCGCTGAGAGCACTTTTTGATGGCAGAAAGTGGCACCGTACGTGTTTTTTCGGGTCTAACTCGGGTTCAGCTTCTTGTTGCGGTTAGGGTTATGTTTAGGGTTGTTAGGAAAGAGCGAAGACGCAGAGTCCTGTTGAGTGTGGGGTTGCGTAAAGGCTCCCCCAGGGAGTTCAGGTGTACCCAAAGGCTTCCGCTGAGAGCACTTTTTGATGGCAGAAAGTGGCACCGTACGTGTTTTTTCGGGTCTAACTCGGGTTCAGCTTCTTGTTGCGGTTAGGGTTATGTTTAGGGTTGTTAGGAAAGAGTGAAGACGCAGAGTCCTGTTGAGTGTGGGGTTGCGTAAAGGCTCCCCCAGGGAGTTCAGGTGTACCCAAAGGCTTCCGCTGAGAGCACTTTTTGATGGCAGAAAGTGGCACCGTACGTGTTTTTTCGGGTCTAACTCGGGTTCAGCTTCTTGTTGCGGTTAGGGTTATGTTTAGGGTTGTTAGGAAAGAGCGAAGACGCAGAGTCCTGTTGAGTGTGGGGTTGCGTAAAGGCTCCCCCAGGGAGTTCAGGTGTACCCAAAGGCTTCCGCTGAGAGCACTTTTTGATGGCAGAAAGTGGCACCGTACGTGTTTTTTCGGGTCTAACTCGGGTTCAGCTTCTTGTTGCGGTTAGGGTTATGTTTAGGGTTGTTAGGAAAGAGTGAAGACGCAGAGTCCTGTTGAGTGTGGGGTTGCGTAAAGGCTCCCCCAGGGAGTTCAGGTGTACCCAAAGGCTTCCGCTGAGAGCACTTTTTGATGGCAGAAAGTGGCACCGTACGTGTTTTTTCGGGTCTAACTCGGGTTCAGCTTCTTGTTGCGGTTAGGGTTATGTTTAGGGTTGTTAGGAAAGAGTGAAGACGCAGAGTCCTGTTGAGTGTGGGGTTGCGTAAAGGCTCCGCCAGGGAGTTCAGGTGTACCCAAAGGCTTCCGCTGAGAGCACTTTTTGATGGCAGAAAGTGGCACCGTACGTGTTTTTTCGGGTCTAACTCGGGTTCAGCTTCTTGTTGCGGTTAGGGTTATGTTTAGGGTTGTTAGGAAAGAGTGAAGACGCAGAGTCCTGTTGAGTGTGGGGTTGCGTAAAGGCTCCCCCAGGGAGTTCAGGTGTACCCAAAGGCTTCCGCTGAGAGCACTTTTTGATGGCAGAAAGTGGCACCGTACGTGTTTTTTCGGGTCTAACTCGGGTTCAGCTTCTTGTTGCGGTTAGGGTTATGTTTAGGGTTGTTAGGAAAGAGTGAAGGCGCAGAGTCCTGTTGAGTGTGGGGTTGCGTAAAGGCTCCCCCAGGGAGTTCAGGTGTACCCAAAGGCTTCCGCTGAGAGCACTTTTTGATGGCAGAAAGTGGCACCGTACGTGTTTTTTCGGGTCTAACTCGGGTTCAGCTTCTTGTTGCGGTTAGGGTTATGTTTAGGGTTGTTAGGAAAGAGTGAAGACGCAGAGTCCTGTTGAGTGTGGGGTTGCGTAAAGGCTCCCCCAGGGAGTTCAGGTGTACCCAAAGGCTTCCGCTGAGAGCACTTTTTGATGGCAGAAAGTGGCACCGTATGTGTTTTTTCGGGTCTAACTCGGGTTCAGCTTCTTGTTGCGGTTAGGGTTATGTTTAGGGTTGTTAGGACAGAGTGAAGACGCAGAGTCCTGTTGAGTGTGGGGTTGCGTAAAGGCTCCCCCAGGGAGTTCAGGTGTACCCAAAGGCTTCCGCTGAGAGCATTTTGATGGCAGAAGGTGGCACCGTACGTGTTTTTTCGGGTCTAACTCGGGTTCAGCTTCTTGTTGCGGTTAGGGTTATGTTTAGGGTTGTTAGGAAAGAGTGAAGACGCAGAGTCCTGTTGAGTGTGGGGTTGCGTAAAGGCTCCCCCAGGGAGTTCAGGTGTACCCAAAGGCTTCCGCTGAGAGCACTTTTTGATGGCAGAAAGTGGCACCGTACGTGTTTTTTCGGGTCTAACTCGGGTTCAGCTTCTTGTTGCGGTTAGGGTTATGTTTAGGGTTGTTAGGAAAGAGTGAAGACGCAGAGTCCTGTTGAGTGTGGGGTTGCGTAAAGGCTCCCCCAGGGAGTTCAGGTGTACCCAAAGGCTTCCGCTGAGAGCACTTTTGGATGGCAGAAAGTGGCACCGTACGTGTTTTTTCGGGTCTAACTCGGGTTCAGCTTCTTGTTGCGGTTAGGGTTATGTTTAGGGTTGTTAGGAAAGAGTGAAGACGCAGAGTCCTGTTGAGTGTGGGGTTGCGTAAAGGCTCCCCCAGGGAGTTCAGGTGTACCCAAAGGCTTCCGCTGAGAGCACTTTTTGATGGCAGAAAGTGGCACCGTACGTGTTTTTTCGGGTCTAACTCGGGTTCAGCTTCTTGTTGCGGTTAGGGTTATGTTTAGGGTTGTTAGGAAAGAGTGAAGACGCAGAGTCCTGTTGAGTGTGGGGTTGCGTAAAGGCTCCCCCAGGGAGTTCAGGTGTACCCAAAGGCTTCCGCTGAGAGCACTTTTTGATGGCAGAAAGTGGCACCGTACGTGTTTTTTCGGGTCTAACTCGGGTTCAGCTTCTTGTTGCGGTTAGGGTTATGTTTAGGGTTGTTAGGAAAGAGCGAAGACGCAGAGTCCTGTTGAGTGTGGGGTTGCGTAAAGGCTCCCCCAGGGAGTTCAGGTGTACCCAAAGGCTTCCGCTGAGAGCACTTTTTGATGGCAGAAAGTGGCACCGTACGTGTTTTTTCGGGTCTAACTCGGGTTCAGCTTCTTGTTGCGGTTAGGGTTATGTTTAGGGTTGTTAGGAAAGAGTGAAGACGCAGAGTCCTGTTGAGTGTGGGGTTGCGTAAAGGCTCCCCCAGGGAGTTCAGGTGTACCCAAAGGCTTCCGCTGAGAGCACTTTTTGATGGCAGAAAGTGGCACCGTACGTGTTTTTTCGGGTCTAACTCGGGTTCAGCTTCTTGTTGCGGTTAGGGTTATGTTTAGGGTTGTTAGGAAAGAGTGAAGACGCAGAGTCCTGTTGAGTGTGGGGTTGCGTAAAGGCTCCCCCAGGGAGTTCAGGTGTACCCAAAGGCTTCCGCTGAGAGCACTTTTTGATGGCAGAAAGTGGCACCGTACGTGTTTTTTCGGGTCTAACTCGGGTTCAGCTTCTTGTTGCGGTTAGGGTTATGTTTAGGGTTGTTAGGACAGAGTGAAGACGCAGAGTCCTGTTGAGTGTGGGGTTGCGTAAAGGCTCCCCCAGGGAGTTCAGGTGTACCCAAAGGCTTCCGCTGAGAGCACTTTTTGATGGCAGAAAGTGGCACCGTACGTGTTTTTTCGGGTCTAACTCGGGTTCAGCTTCTTGTTGCGGTTAGGGTTATGTTTAGGGTTGTTAGGAAAGAGTGAAGACGCAGAGTCCTGTTGAGTGTGGGGTTGCGTAAAGGCTCCCCCAGGGAGTTCAGGTGTACCCAAAGGCTTCCGCTGAGAGCACTTTTTGATGGCAGAAAGTGGCACCGTACGTGTTTTTTCGGGTCTAACTCGGGTTCAGCTTCTTGTTGCGGTTAGGGTTATGTTTAGGGTTGTTAGGAAAGAGTGAAGACGCAGAGTCCTGTTGAGTGTGGGGTTGCGTAAAGGCTCCCCCAGGGAGTTCAGGTGTACCCAAAGGCTTCCGCTGAGAGCACTTTTGGATGGCAGAAAGATGCACCGTACGTGTTTTTTCAGGTCTAACTCGGGTTGAGCTTCTTGTTCCTGTTAGGGTTATGTTTAGGGTTGTTAGGAAAGAGTGAAGACGCAGAGTCCTGTTGAGTGTGGGGTTGCGTAAAGGCTCCCCCAGGGAGTTCAGGTGTACCCAAAGGCTTCCGCTGAGAGCACTTTTTGATGGCAGAAAGTGGCACCGTACGTGTTTTTAGGGTCTAACTCGGGTTCAGCTTCTTGTTGCGGTTAGGGTTATGTTTAGGGTTGTTAGGAAAGAGTGAAGACGCAGAGTCCTGTTGAGTGTGGGGTTGCGTAAAGGCTCCCCCAGGGAGTTCAGGTGTACCCAAAGGCTTCCGCTGAGAGCACTTTTTGATGGCAGAAAGTGGCACCGTACGTGTTTTTTCGGGTCTAACTCGGGTTCAGCTTCTTGTTGCGGTTAGGGTTATGTTTAGGGTTGTTAGGAAAGAGTGAAGACGCAGAGTCCTGTTGAGTGTGGGGTTGCGTAAAGGCTCCCCCAGGGAGTTCAGGTGTACCCAAAGGCTTCCGCTGAGAGCACTTTTTGATGGCAGAAAGTGGCACCGTACGTGTTTTTTCGGGTCTAACTCGGGTTCAGCTTCTTGTTGCGGTTAGGGTTATGTTTAGGGTTGTTAGGAAAGAGTGAAGACGCAGAGTCCTGTTGAGTGTGGGGTTGCGTAAAGGCTCCCCTAGGGAGTTCAGGTGTACCCAAAGGCTTCCGCTGAGAGCACGTTTTGATGGCAGAAAGTGGCACCGTACGTGTTTTTTCGGGTCTAACTCGGGTTCAGCTTCTTGTTGCGGTTAGGGTTATGTTTAGGGTTGTTAGGAAAGAGTGAAGACGCAGAGTCCTGTTGAGTGTGGGGTTGCGTAAAGGCTCCCCCAGGGAGTTCAGGTGTACCCAAAGGCTTCCGCTGAGAGCACTTTTTGATGGCAGAAAGTGGCACCGTACGTGTTTTTTCGGGTCTAACTCGGGTTCAGCTTCTTGTTGCGGTTAGGGTTATGTTTAGGGTTGTTAGGAAAGAGTGAAGACGCAGAGTCCTGTTGAGTGTGGGGTTGCGTAAAGGCTCCCCCAGGGAGTTCAGGTGTACCCAAAGGCTTCCGCTGAGAGCACTTTTTGATGGCAGAAAGTGGCACCGTACGTGTTTTTTCGGGTCTAACTCGGGTTCAGCTTCTTGTTGCGGTTAGGGTTATGTTTAGGGTTGTTAGGAAAGAGTGAAGACGCAGAGTCCTGTTGAGTGTGGGGTTGCGTAAAGGCTCCCCCAGGGAGTTCAGGTGTACCCAAAGGCTTCCGCTGAGAGCACTTTTGGATGGCAGAAAGTGGCACCGTACGTGTTTTTTCGGGTCTAACTCGGGTTCAGCTTCTTGTTCCGGTTAGGGTTATGTTTAGGGTTGTTAGGAAAGAGTGAAGACGCAGAGTCCTGTTGAGTGTGGGGTTGTGTAAAGGCTCCCCCAGGGAGTTCAGGTGTACCCAAAGGCTTCCGCTGAGAGCACTTTTTGATGGCAGAAAGATGCACCGTACGTGTTTTTTCAGGTCTAACTCGGGTTGAGCTTCTTGTTGCGGTTAGGGTTATGTTTAGGGTTGTTAGGAAAGAGTGAAGACGCAGAGTCCTGTTGAGTGTGGGGTTGCGTAAAGGCTCCCCCAGGGAGTTCAGGTGTACCCAAAGGCTTCCGCTGAGAGCACTTTTTGATGGCAGAAAGTGGCACCGTACGTGTTTTTAGGGTCTAACTCGGGTTCAGCTTCTTGTTGCGGTTAGGGTTATGTTTAGGGTTGTTAGGAAAGAGTGAAGACGCAGAGTCCTGTTGAGTGCGGGGTTGCGTAAAGGCTCCCCCAGGGAGTTCAGGTGTACCCAAAGGCTTCCGCTGAGAGCACTTTTTGATGGCAGAAAGTGGCACCGTACGTGGTTTTTCGGGTCTAACTCGGGTTCAGCTTCTTGTTGCGGTTAGGGTTATGTTTAGGGTTGTTAGGAAAGAGTGAACACGCAGAGTCCTGTTGAGTGTGAGGTTGCGTAAAGGCTCCCCCAGGGAGTTCAGGTGTACCCAAAGGCTTCCGCTGAGAGCACTTTTTGATGGCAGAAAGTGGCACCGTACGTGTTTTTTCGGGTCTAACTCGGGTTCAGCTTCTTGTTGCGGTTAGGGTTATGTTTAGGGTTGTTAGGAAAGAGTGAAGACGCAGAGTCCTGTTGAGTGTGGGGTTGCGTAAAGGCTCCCCCAGGGAGTTCAGGTGTACCCAAAGGCTTCCGCTGAGAGCACTTTTTGATGGCAGAAAGTGGCACCGTACGTGTTTTTTCGGGTCTAACTCGGGTTCAGCTTCTTGTTGCGGTTAGGGTTATGTTTAGGGTTGTTAGGAAAGAGCGAAGACGCAGAGTCCTGTTGAGTGTGGGGTTGCGTAAAGGCTCCCCCAGGGAGTTCAGGTGTACCCAAAGGCTTCCGCTGAGAGCACTTTTTGATGGCAGAAAGTGGCACCGTACGTGTTTTTTCGGGTCTAACTCGGGTTCAGCTTCTTGTTGCGGTTAGGGTTATGTTTAGGGTTGTTAGGAAAGAGTGAAGACGCAGAGTCCTGTTGAGTGTGGGGTTGCGTAAAGGCTCCCCCAGGGAGTTCAGGTGTACCCAAAGGCTTCCGCTGAGAGCACTTTTTGATGGCAGAAAGTGGCACCGTACGTGTTTTTTCGGGTCTAACTCGGGTTCAGCTTCTTGTTGCGGTTAGGGTTATGTTTAGGGTTGTTAGGAAAGAGTGAAGACGCAGAGTCCTGTTGAGTGTGGGGTTGCGTAAAGGCTCCCCCAGGGAGTTCAGGTGTACCCAAAGGCTTCCGCTGAGAGCACTTTTTGATGGCAGAAAGTGGCACCGTACGTGTTTTTTCGGGTCTAACTCGGGTTCAGCTTCTTGTTGCGGTTAGGGTTATGTTTAGGGTTGTTAGGAAAGAGTGAAGACGCAGAGTCCTGTTGAGTGTGGGGTTGCGTAAAGGCTCCCCCAGGGAGTTCAGGTGTACCCAAAGGCTTCCGCTGAGAGCACTTTTTGATTGCAGAAAGTGGCACCGTACGTGTTTTTTCGGGTCTAACTCGGGTTCAGCTTCTTGTTGCGGTTAGGGTTATGTTTAGGGTTGTTAGGAAAGAGCGAAGACGCAGAGTCCTGTTGAGTGTGGGGTTGCGTAAAGGCTCCCCCAGGGAGTTCAGGTGTACCCAAAGGCTTCCGCTGAGAGCACTTTTTGATGGCAGAAAGTGGCACCGTACGTGTTTTTTCGGGTCTAACTCGGGTTCAGCTTCTTGTTGCGGTTAGGGTTATGTTTAGGGTTGTTAGGAAAGAGTGAAGACGCAGAGTCCTGTTGAGTGTGGGGTTGCGTAAAGGCTCCCCCAGGGAGTTCAGGTGTACCCAAAGGCTTCCGCTGAGAGCACTTTTTGATGGCAGAAAGTGGCACCGTACGTGTTTTTTCGGGTCTAACTCGGGTTCAGCTTCTTGTTGCGGTTAGGGTTATGTTTAGGGTTGTTAGGAAAGAGTGAAGACGCAGAGTCCTGTTGAGTGTGGGGTTGCGTAAAGGCTCCGCCAGGGAGTTCAGGTGTACCCAAAGGCTTCCGCTGAGAGCACTTTTTGATGGCAGAAAGTGGCACCGTACGTGTTTTTTCGGGTCTAACTCGGGTTCAGCTTCTTGTTGCGGTTAGGGTTATGTTTAGGGTTGTTAGGAAAGAGTGAAGGCGCAGAGTCCTGTTGAGTGTGGGGTTGCGTAAAGGCTCCCCCAGGGAGTTCACGTGTACCCAAAGGCTTCCGCTGAGAGCATTTTGATGGCAGAAAGTGGCACCGTACGTGTTTTTTCGGGTCTAACTCGGGTTCAGCTTCTTGTTGCGGTTAGGGTTATGTTTAGGGTTGTTAGGAAAGAGTGAAGACGCAGAGTCCTGTTGAGTGTGGGGTTGCGTAAAGGCTCCCCCAGGGAGTTCAGGTGTACCCAAAGGCTTCCGCTGAGAGCACTTTTTGATGGCCGAAAGTGGCACCGTACGTGTTTTTTCGGGTCTAACTCGGGTTCAGCTTCTTGTTGCGGTTAGGGTTATGTTTAGGGTTGTTAGGAAAGAGTGAAGACGCAGAGTCCTGTTGAGTGTGGGGTTGCGTAAAGGCTCCCCCAGGGAGTTCAGGTGTACCCAAAGGCTTCCGCTGAGAGCACTTTTTGATGGCAGAAAGTGGCACCGTACGTGTTTTTTCGGGTCTAACTCGGGTTCAGCTTCTTGTTGCGGTTAGGGTTATGTTTAGGGTTGTTAGGAAAGAGTGAAGACGCAGAGTCCTGTTGAGTGTGGGGTTGCGTAAAGGCTCCCCCAGGGAGTTCAGGTGTACCCAAAGGCTTCCGCTGAGAGCACTTTTTGATGGCAGAAAGTGGCACCGTACGTGTTTTTTCGGGTCTAACTCGGGTTCAGCTTCTTGTTGCGGTTAGGGTTATGTTTAGGGTTGTTAGGAAAGAGTGAAGACGCAGAGTCCTGTTGAGTGTGGGGTTGCGTAAAGACTCCCCCAGGGAGTTCAGGTGTACCCAAAGGCTTCCGCTGAGAGCACTTTTTGATGGCAGAAAGTGGCACCGTACGTGTTTTTTCGGGTCTAACTCGGGTTCAGCTTCTTGTTGCGGTTAGGGTTATGTTTAGGGTTGTTAGGAAAGAGCGAAGACGCAGAGTCCTGTTGAGTGTGGGGTTGCGTAAAGGCTCCCCCAGGGAGTTCAGGTGTACCCAAAGGCTTCCGCTGAGAGCACTTTTTGATGGCAGAAAGTGGCACCGTACGTGTTTTTTCGGGTCTAACTCGGGTTGAGCTTCTTGTTGCGGTTAGGGTTATGTTTAGGGTTGTTAGGAAAGAGTGAAGACGCAGAGTCCTGTTGAGTGTGGGGTTGCGTAAAGGCTCCCCCAGGGAGTTCAGGTGTACCCAAAGGCTTCCGCTGAGAGCACTTTTTGATGGCAGAAAGTGGCACCGTACGTGTTTTTTCGGGTCTAACTCGGGTTGAGCTTCTTGTTGCGGTTAGGGTTATGTTTAGGGTTGTTAGGAAAGAGTGAAGACGCAGAGTCCTGTTGAGTGTGGGGTTGCGTAAAGGCTCCCCCAGGGAGTTCAGGTGTACCCAAAGGCTTCCGCTGAGAGCACTTTTTGATGGCAGAAAGTGGCACCGTACGTGTTTTTTCGGGTCTAACTCGGGTTCAGCTTCTTGTTGCGGTTAGGGTTATGTTTAGGGTTGTTAGGAAAGAGTGAAGACTCAGAGTCCTGTTGAGTGTGGGGTTGCGTAAAGGCTCCCCCAGGGAGTTCAGGTGTACCCAAAGGCTTCCGCTGAGAGCACTTTTTGATGGCAGAAAGTGGCACCGTACGTGTTTTTTCGGGTCTAACTCGGGTTCAGCTTCTTGTTGCGGTTAGGGTTATGTTTAGGGTTGTTAGGAAAGAGTGAAGACGCAGAGTCCTGTTGAGTGTGGGGTTGCGTAAAGGCTCCCCCAGGGAGTTCAGGTGTACCCAAAGGCTTCCGCTGAGAGCACTTTTTGATGGCAGAAAGTGGCACCGTACGTGTTTTTTCGGGTCTAACTCGGGTTCAGCTTCTTGTTGCGGTTAGGGTTATGTTTAGGGTTGTTAGGAAAGAGTGAAGGCGCAGAGTCCTGTTGAGTGTGGGGTTGCGTAAAGGCTCCCCCAGGGAGTTCACGTGTACCCAAAGGCTTCCGCTGAGAGCACTTTTTGATGGCAGAAAGTGGCACCGTACGTGTTTTTTCGGGTCTAACTCGGGTTCAGCTTCTTGTTGCGGTTAGGGTTATGTTTAGGGTTGTTAGGAAAGAGTGAAGACGCAGAGTCCTGTTGAGTGTGGGGTTGCGTAAAGGCTCCCCCAGGGAGTTCAGGTGTACCCAAAGGCTTCCGCTGAGAGCACTTTTTGATGGCAGAAAGTGGCACCGTACGTGTTTTTTCGGGTCTAACTCGGGTTGAGCTTCTTGTTGCGGTTAGGGTTATGTTTAGGGTTGTTAGGAAAGAGTGAAGGCGCAGAGTCCTGTTGAGTGTGGGGTTGCGTAAAGGCTCCCCCAGGGAGTTCACGTGTACCGAAAGGCTTCCGCTGAGAGCATTTTGATGGCAGAAAGTGGCACCGTACGTGTTTTTTCGGGTCTAACTCGGGTTCAGCTTCTTGTTGCGGTTAGGGTTATGTTTAGGGTTGTTAGGAAAGAGTGAAGACGCAGAGTCCTGTTGAGTGTGGGGTTGCGTAAAGGCTCCCCCAGGGAGTTCAGGTGTACCCAAAGGCTTCCGCTGAGAGCACTTTTTGATGGCAGAAAGTGGCACCGTACGTGTTTTTTCGGGTCTAACTCGGGTTCAGCTTCTTGTTGCAGTTAGGGTTATGTTTAGGGTTGTTAGGAAAGAGTGAAGACGCAGAGTCCTGTTGAGTGTGGGGTTGCGTAAAGGCTCCCCCAGGGAGTTCAGGTGTACCCAAAGGCTTCCGCTGAGAGCACTTTTTGATGGCAGAAAGTGGCACCGTACGTGTTTTTTCGGGTCTAACTCGGGTTCAGCTTCTTGTTGCGGTTAGGGTTATGTTTAGGGTTGTTAGGAAAGAGTGAAGACGCAGAGTCCTGTTGAGTGTGGGGTTGCGTAAAGGCTCCCCCAGGGAGTTCAGGTGTACCCAAAGGCTTCCGCTGAGAGCACTTTTTGATGGCAGAAAGTGGCACCGTACGTGTTTTTTCGGGTCTAACTCGGGTTCAGCTTCTTGTTGCGGTTAGGGTTATGTTTAGGGTTGTTAGGAAAGAGTGAAGACGCAGAGTCCTGTTGAGTGTGGGGTTGCGTAAAGACTCCCCCAGGGAGTTCAGGTGTACCCAAAGGCTTCCGCTGAGAGCACTTTTTGATGGCAGAAAGTGGCACCGTACGTGTTTTTTCGGGTCTAACTCGGGTTCAGCTTCTTGTTGCGGTTAGGGTTATGTTTAGGGTTGTTAGGAAAGAGCGAAGACGCAGAGTCCTGTTGAGTGTGGGGTTGCGTAAAGGCTCCCCCAGGGAGTTCAGGTGTACCCTAAGGCTTCCGCTGAGAGCACTTTTTGATGGCAGAAAGTGGCACCGTACGTGTTTTTTCGGGTCTAACTCGGGTTGAGCTTCTTGTTGCGGTTAGGGTTATGTTTAGGGTTGTTAGGAAAGAGTGAAGACGCAGAGTCCTGTTGAGTGTGGGGTTGCGTAAAGGCTCCCCCAGGGAGTTCAGGTGTACCCAAAGGCTTCCGCTGAGAGCACTTTTTGATGGCAGAAAGTGGCACCGTACGTGTTTTTTCGGGTCTAACTCGGGTTCAGCTTCTTGTTGCGGTTAGGGTTATGTTTAGGGTTGTTAGGAAAGAGTGAAGACGCAGAGTCCTGTTGAGTGTGGGGTTGCGTAAAGGCTCCCCCAGGGAGTTCAGGTGTACCCAAAGGCTTCCGCTGAGAGCACTTTTTGATGGCAGAAAGTGGCACCGTACGTGTTTTTTCGGGTCTAACTCGGGTTCAGCTTCTTGTTGCGGTTAGGGTTATGTTTAGGGTTGTTAGGAAAGAGTGAAGACTCAGAGTCCTGTTGAGTGTGGGGTTGCATAAAGGCTCCCCCAGGGAGTTCAGGTGTACCCAAAGGCTTCCGCTGAGAGCACTTTTTGATGGCAGAAAGTGGCACCGTACGTGTTTTTTCGGGTCTAACTCGGGTTCAGCTTCTTGTTGCGGTTAGGGTTATGTTTAGGGTTGTTAGGAAAGAGTGAAGACGCAGAGTCCTGTTGAGTGTGGGGTTGCGTAAAGGCTCCCCCAGGGAGTTCAGGTGTACCCAAAGGCTTCCGCTGAGAGCACTTTTTGATGGCAGAAAGTGGCACCGTACGTGTTTTTTCGGGTCTAACTCGGGTTCAGCTTCTTGTTGCGGTTAGGGTTATGTTTAGGGTTGTTAGGAAAGAGTGAAGGCGCAGAGTCCTGTTGAGTGTGGGGTTGCGTAAAGGCTCCCCCAGGGAGTTCACGTGTACCCAAAGGCTTCCGCTGAGAGCACTTTTTGATGGCAGAAAGTGGCACCGTACGTGTTTTTTCGGGTCTAACTCGGGTTCAGCTTCTTGTTGCGGTTAGGGTTATGTTTAGGGTTGTTAGGAAAGAGTGAAGACGCAGAGTCCTGTTGAGTGTGGGGTTGCGTAAAGGATCCCCCAGGGAGTTCAGGTGTACCCAAAGGCTTCCGCTGAGAGCACTTTTTGATGGCAGAAAGTGGCACCGTACATGTTTTTTCGGGTCTAACTCGGGTTCAGCTTCTTGTTGCGGTTAGGGTTATGTTTAGGGTTGTTAGGAAAGAGTGAAGACGCAGAGTCCTGTTGAGTGTGGGGTTGCGTAAAGGCTCCCCCAGGGAGTTCAGGTGTACCCAAAGGCTTCCGCTGAGAGCACTTTTTGATGGCAGAAAGTGGCACCGTACGTGTTTTTTCGGGTCTAACTCGGGTTCAGCTTCTTGTTGCGGTTAGGGTTATGTTTAGGGTTGTTAGGAAAGAGTGAAGACGCAGAGTCCTGTTGAGTGTGGGGTTGCGTAAAGGCTCCCCCAGGGAGTTCAGGTGTACCCAAAGGCTTCCGCTGAGAGCACTTTTTGATGGCAGAAAGTGGCACCGTACGTGTTTTTTCGGGTCTAACTCGGGTTCAGCTTCTTGTTGCGGTTAGGGTTATGTTTAGGGTTGTTAGGAAAGAGTGAAGACGCAGAGTCCTGTTGAGTGTGGGGTTGCGTAAAGACTCCCCCAGGGAGTTCAGGTGTACCCAAAGGCTTCCGCTGAGAGCACTTTTTGATGGCAGAAAGTGGCACCGTACGTGTTTTTTCGGGTCTAACTCGGGTTCAGCTTCTTGTTGCGGTTAGGGTTATGTTTAGGGTTGTTAGGAAAGAGCGAAGACGCAGAGTCCTGTTGAGTGTGGGGTTGCGTAAAGGCTCCCCCAGGGAGTTCAGGTGTACCCAAAGGCTTCCGCTGAGAGCACTTTTGGATGGCAGAAAGTGGCACCGTACATGTTTTTTCGGGTCTAACTCGGGTTGAGCTTCTTGTTGCGGTTAGGGTTATGTTTAGGGTTGTTAGGAAAGAGTGAAGACGCAGAGTCCTGTTGAGTGTGGGGTTGCGTAAAGGCTCCCCCAGGGAGTTCAGGTGTACCCAAAGGCTTCCGCTGAGAGCACTTTTTGATGGCAGAAAGTGGCACCGTACGTGTTTTTTCGGGTCTAACTCGGGTTCAGCTTCTTGTTGCGGTTAGGGTTATGTTTAGGGTTGTTAGGAAAGAGTGAAGACGCAGAGTCCTGTTGAGTGTGGGGTTGCGTAAAGGCTCCCCCAGGGAGTTCAGGTGTACCCAAAGGCTTCCGCTGAGAGCACTTTTTGATGGCAGAAAGTGGCACCGTACGTGTTTTTTCGGGTCTAACTCGGGTTCAGCTTCTTGTTGCGGTTAGGGTTATGTTTAGGGTTGTTAGGAAAGAGTGAAGACTCAGAGTCCTGTTGAGTGTGGGGTTGCGTAAAGGCTCCCCCAGGGAGTTCAGGTGTACCCAAAGGCTTCCGCTGAGAGCACTTTTTGATGGCAGAAAGTGGCACCGTACGTGTTTTTTCGGGTCTAACTCGGGTTCAGCTTCTTGTTGCGGTTAGGGTTATGTTTAGGGTTGTTAGGAAAGAGTGAAGACGCAGAGTCCTGTTGAGTGTGGGGTTGCGTAAAGGCTCCCCCAGGGAGTTCAGGTGTACCCAAAGGCTTCCGCTGAGAGCACTTTTTGATGGCAGAAAGTGGCACCGTACGTGTTTTTTCGGGTCTAACTCGGGTTCAGCTTCTTGTTGCGGTTAGGGTTATGTTTAGGGTTGTTAGGAAAGAGTGAAGGCGCAGAGTCCTGTTGAGTGTGGGGTTGCGTAAAGGCTCCCCCAGGGAGTTCACGTGTACCCAAAGGCTTCCGCTGAGAGCACTTTTTGATGGCAGAAAGTGGCACCGTACGTGTTTTTTCGGGTCTAACTCGGGTTCAGCTTCTTGTTGCGGTTAGGGTTATGTTTAGGGTTGTTAGGAAAGAGTGAAGACGCAGAGTCCTGTTGAGTGTGGGGTTGCGTAAAGGCTCCCCCAGGGAGTTCACGTGTACCCAAAGGCTTCCGCTGAGAGCACTTTTTGATGGCAGAAAGTGGCACCGTACGTGTTTTTTCGGGTCTAACTCGGGTTCAGCTTCTTGTTGCGGTTAGGGTTATGTTTAGGGTTGTTAGGAAAGAGTGAAGACGCAGAGTCCTGTTGAGTGTGGGGTTGCGTCAAGGCTCCCCCAGGGAGTTCAGGTGTACCCAAAGGCTTCCGCTGAGAGCACTTTTTGATGGCAGAAAGTGGCACCGTACGTGTTTTTTCGGGTCTAACTCGGGTTCAGCTTCTTGTTGCGGTTAGGGTTATGTTTAGGGTTGTTAGGAAAGAGTGAAGACGCAGAGTCCTGTTGAGTGTGGGGTTGCGTAAAGACTCCCCCAGGGAGTTCAGGTGTACCCAAAGGCTTCCGCTGAGAGCACTTTTTGATGGCAGAAAGTGGCACCGTACGTGTTTTTTCGGGTCTAACTCGGGTTCAGCTTCTTGTTGCGGTTAGGGTTATGTTTAGGGTTGTTAGGAAAGAGCGAAGACGCAGAGTCCTGTTGAGTGTGGGGTTGCGTAAAGGCTCCCCCAGGGAGTTCAGGTGTACCCAAAGGCTTCCGCTGAGAGCACTTTTTGATGGCAGAAAGTGGCACCGTACGTGTTTTTTCGGGTCTAACTCGGGTTCAGCTTCTTGTTGCGGTTAGGGTTATGTTTAGGGTTGTTAGGAAAGAGTGAAGACGCAGAGTCCTGTTGAGTGTGGGGTTGCGTAAAGGCTCCCCCAGGGAGTTCAGGTGTACCCAAAGGCTTCCGCTGAGAGCACTTTTTGATGGCAGAAAGTGGCACCGTACGTGTTTTTTCGGGTCTAACTCGGGTTCAGCTTCTTGTTGCGGTTAGGGTTATGTTTAGGGTTGTTAGGAAAGAGTGAAGACGCAGAGTCCTGTTGAGTGTGGGGTTGCGTAAAGGCTCCCCCAGGGAGTTCAGGTGTACCCAAAGGCTTCCGCTGAGAGCACTTTTTGATGGCAGAAAGTGGCACCGTACGTGTTTTTTCGGGTCTAACTCGGGTTCAGCTTCTTGTTGCGGTTAGGGTTATGTTTAGGGTTGTTAGGAAAGAGTGAAGACGCAGAGTCCTGTTGAGTGTGGGGTTGCGTAAAGGCTCCCCCAGGGAGTTCAGGTGTACCCAAAGGCTTCCGCTGAGAGCACTTTTTGATGGCAGAAAGTGGCACCGTACGTGTTTTTTCGGGTCTAACTCGGGTTCAGCTTCTTGTTGCGGTTAGGGTTATGTTTAGAGTTGTTAGGAAAGAGCGAAGACGCAGAGTCCTGTTGAGTGTGGGGTTGCGTAAAGGCTCCCCCAGGGAGTTCAGGTGTACCCAAAGGCTTCCGCTGAGAGCACTTTTTGATGGCAGAAAGTGGCACCGTACGTGTTTTTTCGGGTCTAACTCGGGTTGAGCTTCTTGTTGCGGTTAGGGTTATGTTTAGGGTTGTTAGGAAAGAGTGAAGACGCAGAGTCCTGTTGAGTGTGGGGTTGCGTAAAGGCTCCCCCAGGGAGTTCAGGTGTACCCAAAGGCTTCCGCTGAGAGCACTTTTTGATGGCAGAAAGTGGCACCGTACGTGTTTTTTCGGGTCTAACTCGGGTTCAGCTTCTTGTTGCGGTTAGGGTTATGTTTAGGGTTGTTAGGAAAGAGTGAAGACTCAGAGTCCTGTTGAGTGTGGGGTTGCGTAAAGGCTCCCCCAGGGAGTTCAGGTGTACCCAAAGGCTTCCGCTGAGAGCACTTTTTGATGGCAGAAAGTGGCACCGTACGTGTTTTTTCGGGTCTAACTCGGGTTGAGCTTCTTGTTGCGGTTAGGGTTATGTTTAGGGTTGTTAGGAAAGAGTGAAGACGCAGAGTCCTGTTGAGTGTGGGGTTGCGTAAAGGATCCCCCAGGGAGTTCAGGTGTACCCAAAGGCTTCCGCTGAGAGCACTTTTTGATGGCAGAAAGTGGCACCGTACGTGTTTTTTCGGGTCTAACTCGGGTTCAGCTTCTTGTTGCGGTTAGGGTTATGTTTAGGGTTGTTAGGAAAGAGTGAAGACTCAGAGTCCTGTTGAGTGTGGGGTTGCGTAAAGGCTCCCCCAGGGAGTTCAGGTGTACCCAAAGGCTTCCGCTGAGAGCACTTTTTGATGGCAGAAAGTGGCACCGTACGTGTTTTTTCGGGTCTAACTCGGGTTCAGCTTCTTGTTGCGGTTAGGGTTATGTTTAGGGTTGTTAGGAAAGAGTGAAGACGCAGAGTCCTGTTGAGTGTGGGGTTGCGTAAAGGCTCCCCCAGGGAGTTCAGGTGTACCCAAAGGCTTCCGCTGAGAGCACTTTTTGATGGCAGAAAGTGGCACCGTACGTGTTTTTTCGGGTCTAACTCGGGTTCAGCTTCTTGTTGCGGTTAGGGTTATGTTTAGGGTTGTTAGGAAAGAGTGAAGGCGCAGAGTCCTGTTGAGTGTGGGGTTGCGTAAAGGCTCCCCCAGGGAGTTCACGTGTACCCAAAGGCTTCCGCTGAGAGCACTTTTTGATGGCAGAAAGTGGCACCGTACGTGTTTTTTCGGGTCTAACTCGGGTTCAGCTTCTTGTTGCGGTTAGGGTTATGTTTAGGGTTGTTAGGAAAGAGTGAAGACGCAGAGTCCTGTTGAGTGTGGGGTTGCGTAAAGGATCCCCCAGGGAGTTCAGGTGTACCCAAAGGCTTCCGCTGAGAGCACTTTTTGATGGCAGAAAGTGGCACCGTACGTGTTTTTTCGGGTCTAACTCGGGTTCAGCTTCTTGTTGCGGTTAGGGTTATGTTTAGGGTTGTTAGGAAAGAGTGAAGACGCAGAGTCCTGTTGAGTGTGGGGTTGCGTAAAGGCTCACCCAGGGAGTTCAGGTGTACCCAAAGGCTTCCGCTGAGAGCACTTTTTGATGGCAGAAAGTGGCACCGTACGTGTTTTTTCGGGTCTAACTCGGGTTCAGCTTCTTGTTGCGGTTAGGGTTATGTTTAGGGTTGTTAGGAAAGAGTGAAGGCGCAGAGTCCTGTTGAGCGTGGGGTTGCGTAAAGGCTCCCCCAGGGAGTTCACGTGTACCCAAAGGCTTCCGCTGAGAGCATTTTGATGGCAGAAAGTGGCACCGTACGTGTTTTTTCGGGTCTAACTCGGGTTCAGCTTCTTGTTGCGGTTAGGGTTATGTTTAGGGTTGTTAGGAAAGAGTGAAGACGCAGAGTCCTGTTGAGTGTGGGGTTGCGTAAAGGCTCCCCCAGGGAGTTCAGGTGTACCCAAAGGCTTCCGCTGAGAGCACTTTTTGATGGCAGAAAGTGGCACCGTACGTGTTTTTTCGGGTCTAACTCGGGTTCAGCTTCTTGTTGCGGTTAGGGTTATGTTTAGGGTTGTTAGGAAAGAGTGAAGACGCAGAGTCCTGTTGAGTGTGGGGTTGCGTAAAGACTCCCCCAGGGAGTTCAGGTGTACCCAAAGGCTTCCGCTGAGAGCACTTTTTGATGGCAGAAAGTGGCACCGTACGTGTTTTTTCGGGTCTAACTCGGGTTCAGCTTCTTGTTGCGGTTAGGGTTATGTTTAGGGTTGTTAGGAAAGAGTGAAGACGCAGAGTCCTGTTGAGTGTGGGGTTGCGTAAAGGCTCCCCCAGGGAGTTCAGGTGTACCCAAAGGCTTCCGCTGAGAGCACTTTTTGATGGCAGAAAGTGGCACCGTACGTGTTTTTTCGGGTCTAACTCGGGTTCAGCTTCTTGTTGCGGTTAGGGTTATGTTTAGGGTTGTTAGGAAAGAGTGAAGACGCAGAGTCCTGTTGAGTGTGGGGTTGCGTAAAGGCTCCCCCAGGGAGTTCAGGTCTACCCAAAGGCTTCCGCTGAGAGCACTTTTGGAGGGCAGAAAGTGGCACCGTACGTGTTTTTTCGGGTCTAACTCGGGTTCAGCTTCTTGTTGCGGTTAGGGTTATGTTTAGGGTTGTTAGGAAAGAGTGAAGACGCAGAGTCCTGTTGAGTGTGGGGTTGCGTAAAGGATCCCCCAGGGAGTTCAGGTGTACCCAAAGGCTTCCGCTGAGAGCACTTTTTGATGGCAGAAAGTGGCACCGTACGTGTTTTTTCGGGTCTAACTCGGGTTCAGCTTCTTGTTGCGGTTAGGGTTATGTTTAGGGTTGTTAGGAAAGAGTGAAGACGCAGAGTCCTGTTGAGTGTGGGGTTGCGTAAAGGCTCCCCCAGGGAGTTCAGGTGTACCCAAAGGCTTCCGCTGAGAGCACTTTTTGATGGCAGAAAGTGGCACCGTACGTGTTTTTTCGGGTCTAACTCGGGTTCAGCTTCTTGTTGCGGTTAGGGTTATGTTTAGGGTTGTTAGGAAAGAGTGAAGACGCAGAGTCCTGTTGAGTGTGGGGTTGCGTAAAGACTCCCCCAGGGAGTTCAGGTGTACCCAAAGGCTTCCGCTGAGAGCACTTTTTGATGGCAGAAAGTGGCACCGTACGTGTTTTTTCGGGTCTAACTCGGGTTCAGCTTCTTGTTGCGGTTAGGGTTATGTTTAGGGTTGTTAGGAAAGAGCGAAGACGCAGAGTCCTGTTGAGTGTGGGGTTGCGTAAAGGCTCCCCCAGGGAGTTCAGGTGTACCCAAAGGCTTCCGCTGAGAGCACTTTTTGATGGCAGAAAGTGGCACCGTACGTGTTTTTTCGGGTCTAACTCGGGTTCAGCTTCTTGTTGCGGTTAGGGTTATGTTTAGGGTTGTTAGGAAAGAGTGAAGACGCAGAGTCCTGTTGAGTGTGGGGTTGCGTAAAGGCTCCCCCAGGGAGTTCAGGTGTACCCAAAGGCTTCCGCTGAGAGCACTTTTTGATGGCAGAAAGTGGCACCGTACGTGTTTTTTCGGGTCTAACTCGGGTTCAGCTTCTTGTTGCGGTTAGGGTTATGTTTAGGGTTGTTAGGAAAGAGTGAAGACGCAGAGTCCTGTTGAGTGTGGGGTTGCGTAAAGGCTCCCCCAGGGAGTTCAGGTGTACCCAAAGGCTTCCGCTGAGAGCACTTTTTGATGGCAGAAAGTGGCACCGTACGTGTTTTTTCGGGTCTAACTCGGGTTCAGCTTCTTGTTGCGGTTAGGGTTATGTTTAGGGTTGTTAGGAAAGAGTGAAGACGCAGAGTCCTGTTGAGTGTGGGGTTGCGTAAAGGCTCCCCCAGGGAGTTCAGGTGTACCCAAAGGCTTCCGCTGAGAGCACTTTTTGATGGCAGAAAGTGGCACCGTACGTGTTTTTTCGGGTCTAACTCGGGTTCAGCTTCTTGTTGCGGTTAGGGTTATGTTTAGGGTTGTTAGGAAAGAGTGAAGACGCAGAGTCCTGTTGAGTGTGGGGTTGCGTAAAGGCTCCCCCAGGGAGTTCAGGTGTACCCAAAGGCTTCCGCTGAGAGCACTTTTTGATGGCAGAAAGTGGCACCGTACGTGTTTTTTCGGGTCTAACTCGGGTTCAGCTTCTTGTTGCGGTTAGGGTTATGTTTAGGGTTGTTAGGAAAGAGTGAAGACGCAGAGTCCTGTTGAGTGTGGGGTTGCGTAAAGGCTCCCCCAGGGAGTTCAGGTGTACCCAAAGGCTTCCGCTGAGATCACTTTTTGATGGCAGAAAGTGGCACCGTACGTGTTTTTTCGGGTCTAACTCGGGTTCAGCTTCTTGTTGAGGTTAGGGTTATGTTTAGGGTTGTTAGGAAAGAGTGAAGACGCAGAGTCCTGTTGAGTGTGGGGTTGCGTAAAGGCTCCCCCAGGGAGTTCAGGTGTACCCAAAGGCTTCCGCTGAGAGCACTTTTTGATGGCAGAAAGTGGCACCGTACGTGTTTTTTCGGGTCTAACTCGGGTTCAGCTTCTTGTTGCGGTTAGGGTTATGTTTAGGGTTGTTAGGAAAGAGTGAAGACGCAGAGTCCTGTTGAGTGTGGGGTTGCGTAAAGGCTCCCCCAGGGAGTTCAGGTGTACCCAAAGGCTTCCGCTGAGAGCACTTTTTGATGGCAGAAAGTGGCACCGTACGTGTTTTTTCGGGTCTAACTCGGGTTCAGCTTCTTGTTGCGGTTAGGGTTATGTTTAGGGTTGTTAGGAAAGAGTGAAGACGCAGAGTCCTGTTGAGTGTGGGGTTGCGTAAAGGCTCCGGCAGGGAGTTCAGGTGTACCCAAAGGCTTCCGCTGAGAGCACTTTTTGATGGCAGAAAGTGGCACCGTACGTGTTTTTTCGGGTCTAACTCGGGTTCAGCTTCTTGTTGCGGTTAGGGTTATGTTTAGGGTTGTTAGGAAAGAGTGAAGGCGCAGAGTCCTGTTGAGTGTGGGGTTGCGTAAAGGCTCCCCCAGGGAGTTCAGGTGTACCCAAAGGCTTCCGCTGAGAGCACTTTTTGATGGCAGAAAGTGGCACCGTACGTGTTTTTTCGGGTCTAACTCGGGTTCAGCTTCTTGTTGCGGTTAGGGTTATGTTTAGGGTTGTTAGGAAAGAGTGAAGACGCAGAGTCCTGTTGAGTGTGGGGTTGCGTAAAGGCTCCCCCAGGGAGTTCAGGTGTACCCAAAGGCTTCCGCTGAGAGCACTTTTTGATGGCAGAAAGTGGCACCGTACGTGTTTTTTCGGGTCTAACTCGGGTTCAGCTTCTTGTTGCGGTTAGGGTTATGTTTAGGGTTGTTAGGAAAGAGTGAAGACGCAGAGTCCTGTTGAGTGTGGGGTTGCGTAAAGGCTCCCCCAGGGAGTTCAGGTGTACCCAAAGGCTTCCGCTGAGAGCACTTTTTGATGGCAGAAAGTGGCACCGTACGTGTTTTTTCGGGTCTAACTCGGGTTCAGCTTCTTGTTGCGGTTAGGGTTATGTTTAGGGTTGTTAGGAAAGAGTGAAGACGCAGAGTCCTGTTGAGTGTGGGGTTGCGTAAAGGCTCCCCCAGGGAGTTCAGGTGTACCCAAAGGCTTCCGCTGAGAGCACTTTTTGATGGCAGAAAGTGGCACCGTACGTGTTTTTTCGGGTCTAACTCGGGTTCAGCTTCTTGTTGCGGTTAGGGTTATGTTTAGGGTTGTTAGGAAAGAGTGAAGGCGCAGAGTCCTGTTGAGTGTGGGGTTGCGTAAAGGCTCCCCCAGGGAGTTCACGTGCACCCAAAGGCTTCCGCTGAGAGCACTTTTTGATGGCAGAAAGTGGCACCGTACGTGTTTTTTCGGGTCTAACTCGGGTTCAGCTTCTTGTTGCGGTTAGGGTTATGTTTAGGGTTGTTAGGAAAGAGTGAAGACGCAGAGTCCTGTTGAGTGTGGGGTTGCGTAAAGGCTCCCCCAGGGAGTTCAGGTGTACCCAAAGGCTTCCGCTGAGAGCACTTTTTGATGGCAGAAAGTGGCACCGTACGTGTTTTTTCGGGTCTAACTCGGGTTCAGCTTCTTGTTGCGGTTAGGGTTATGTTTAGGGTTGTTAGGAAAGAGTGAAGACGCAGAGTCCTGTTGAGTGTGGGGTTGCGTAAAGGCTCCCCCAGGGAGTTCAGGTGTACCCAAAGGCTTCCGCTGAGAGCACTTTTTGATGGCAGAAAGTGGCACCGTACGTGTTTTTTCGGGTCTAACTCGGGTTCAGCTTCTTGTTGCGGTTAGGGTTATGTTTAGGGTTGTTAGGAAAGAGTGAAGGCGCAGAGTCCTGTTGAGTGTGGGGTTGCGTAAAGGCTCCCCCAGGGAGTTCACGTGTACCCAAAGGCTTCCGCTGAGAGCACTTTTTGATGGCAGAAAGTGGCACCGTACGTGTTTTTTCGGGTCTAACTCGGGTTCAGCTTCTTGTTGCGGTTAGGGTTATGTTTAGGGTTGTTAGGAAAGAGTGAAGACGCAGAGTCCTGTTGAGTGTGGGGTTGCGTAAAGGATCCCCCAGGGAGTTCAGGTGTACCCAAAGGCTTCCGCTGAGAGCACTTTTTGATGGCAGAAAGTGGCACCGTACGTGTTTTTTCGGGTCTAACTCGGGTTCAGCTTCTTGTTGCGGTTAGGGTTATGTTTAGGGTTGTTAGGAAAGAGTGAAGACGCAGAGTCCTGTTGAGTGTGGGGTTGCGTAAAGGCTCCCCCAGGGAGTTCAGGTGTACCCAAAGGCTTCCGCTGAGAGCACTTTTTGATGGCAGAAAGTGGCACCGTACGTGTTTTTTCGGGTCTAACTCGGGTTCAGCTTCTTGTTGCGGTTAGGGTTATGTTTAGGGTTGTTAGGAAAGAGTGAAGACGCAGAGTCCTGTTGAGTGTGGGGTTGCGTAAAGACTCCCCCAGGGAGTTCAGGTGTACCCAAAGGCTTCCGCTGAGAGCACTTTTTGATGGCAGAAAGTGGCACCGTACGTGTTTTTTCGGGTCTAACTCGGGTTCAGCTTCTTGTTGCGGTTAGGGTTATGTTTAGGGTTGTTAGGAAAGAGCGAAGACGCAGAGTCCTGTTGAGTGTGGGGTTGCGTAAAGGCTCCCCCAGGGAGTTCAGGTGTACCCAAAGGCTTCCGCTGAGAGCACTTTTTGATGGCAGAAAGTGGCACCGTACGTGTTTTTTCGGGTCTAACTCGGGTTCAGCTTCTTGTTGCGGTTAGGGTTATGTTTAGGGTTGTTAGGAAAGAGTGAAGACGCAGAGTCCTGTTGAGTGTGGGGTTGCGTAAAGGCTCCCCCAGGGAGTTCAGGTGTACCCAAAGGCTTCCGCTGAGAGCACTTTTTGATGGCAGAAAGTGGCACCGTACGTGTTTTTTCGGGTCTAACTCGGGTTCAGCTTCTTGTTGTGGTTAGGGTTATGTTTAGGGTTGTTAGGAAAGAGTGAAGACGCAGAGTCCTGTTGAGTGTGGGGTTGCGTAAAGGCTCCCCCAGGGAGTTCAGGTGTACCCAAAGGCTTCCGCTGAGAGCACTTTTTGATGGCAGAAAGTGGCACCGTACGTGTTTTTTCGGGTCTAACTCGGGTTCAGCTTCTTGTTGCGGTTAGGGTTATGTTTAGGGTTGTTAGGAAAGAGTGAAGACGCAGAGTCCTGTTGAGTGTGGGGTTGCGTAAAGGCTCCCCCAGGGAGTTCAGGTGTACCCAAAGGCTTCCGCTGAGAGCACTTTTTGATGGCAGAAAGTGGCACCGTACGTGTTTTTTCGGGTCTAACTCGGGTTCAGCTTCTTGTTGCGGTTAGGGTTATGTTTAGGGTTGTTAGGAAGGAGCGAAGACGCAGAGTCCTGTTGAGTGTGGGGTTGCGTAAAGGCTCCCCCAGGGAGTTCAGGTGTACCCAAAGGCTTCCGCTGAGAGCACTTTTTGATGGCAGAAAGTGGCACCGTACGTGTTTTTTCGGGTCTAACTCGGGTTCAGCTTCTTGTTGCGGTTAGGGTTATGTTTAGGGTTGTTAGGAAAGAGTGAAGACGCAGAGTCCTGTTGAGTGTGGGGTTGCGTAAAGGCTCCCCCAGGGAGTTCAGGTGTACCCAAAGGCTTCCGCTGAGATCACTTTTTGATGGCAGAAAGTGGCACCGTACGTGTTTTTTCGGGTCTAACTCGGTTTCAGCTTCTTGTTGAGGTTAGGGTTATGTTTAGGGTTGTTAGGAAAGAGTGAAGACTCAGAGTCCTGTTGAGTGTGGGGTTGCGTAAAGGCTCCCCCAGGGAGTTCAGGTGTACCCAAAGGCTTCCGCTGAGAGCACTTTTTGATGGCAGAAAGTGGCACCGTACGTGTTTTTTCGGGTCTAACTCGGGTTCAGCTTCTTGTTGCGGTTAGGGTTATGTTTAGGGTTGTTAGGAAAGAGTGAAGACGCAGAGTCCTGTTGAGTGTGGGGTTGCGTAAAGGCTCCCCCAGGGAGTTCAGGTGTACCCAAAGGCTTCCGCTGAGAGCACTTTTTGATGGCAGAAAGTGGCACCGTACGTGTTTGTTCGGGTCTAACTCGGGTTCAGCTTCTTGTTGCGGTTAGGGTTATGTTTAGGGTTGTTAGGAAAGAGTGAAGACGCAGAGTCCTGTTGAGTGTGGGGTTGCGTAAAGGCTCCCCCAGGGAGTTCAGGTGTACCCAAAGGCTTCCGCTGAGAGCACTTTTTGATGGCAGAAAGTGGCACCGTACGTGTTTTTTCGGGTCTAACTCGGGTTCAGCTTCTTGTTGCGGTTAGGGTTATGTTTAGGGTTGTTAGGAAAGAGTGAAGGCGCAGAGTCCTGTTGAGTGTGGGGTTGCGTAAAGGCTCCCCCAGGGAGTTCACGTGTACCCAAAGGCTTCCGCTGAGAGCACTTTTTGATGGCAGAAAGTGGCACCGTACGTGTTTTTTCGGGTCTAACTCGGGTTCAGCTTCTTGTTGCGGTTAGGGTTATGTTTAGGGTTGTTAGGAAAGAGTGAAGACGCAGAGTCCTGTTGAGTGTGGGGTTGCGTAAAGGCTCCCCCAGGGAGTTCAGGTGTACCCAAAGGCTTCCGCTGAGAGCACTTTTTGATGGCAGAAAGTGGCACCGTACGTGTTTTTTCGGGTCTAACTCGGGTTCAGCTTCTTGTTGCGGTTAGGGTTATGTTTAGGGTTGTTAGGAAAGAGTGAAGACGCAGAGTCCTGTTGAGTGTGGGGTTGCGTAAAGGCTCCCCCAGGGAGTTCAGGTGTACCCAAAGGCTTCCGCTGAGATCACTTTTTGATGGCAGAAAGTGGCACCGTACGTGTTTTTTCGGGTCTAACTCGGGTTCAGCTTCTTGTTGCGGTTAGGGTTATGTTTAGGGTTGTTAGGAAGGAGCGAAGACGCAGAGTCCTGTTGAGTGTGGGGTTGCGTAAAGGCTCCCCCAGGGAGTTCAGGTGTACCCAAAGGCTTCCGCTGAGAGCACTTTTTGATGGCAGAAAGTGGCACCGTACGTGTTTTTTCGGGTCTAACTCGGGTTCAGCTTCTTGTTGCGGTTAGGGTTATGTTTAGGGTTGTTAGGAAAGAGTGAAGACGCAGAGTCCTGTTGAGTGTGGGGTTGCGTAAAGGCTCCCCCAGGGAGTTCAGGTGTACCCAAAGGCTTCCGCTGAGATCACTTTTTGATGGCAGAAAGTGGCACCGTACGTGTTTTTTCGGGTCTAACTCGGGTTCAGCTTCTTGTTGAGGTTAGGGTTATGTTTAGGGTTGTTAGGAAAGAGTGAAGACTCAGAGTCCTGTTGAGTGTGGGGTTGCGTAAAGGCTCCCCCAGGGAGTTCAGGTGTACCCAAAGGCTTCCGCTGAGAGCACTTTTTGATGGCAGAAAGTGGCACCGTACGTGTTTGTTCGGGTCTAACTCGGGTTCAGCTTCTTGTTGCGGTTAGGGTTATGTTTAGGGTTGTTAGGAAAGAGTGAAGACGCAGAGTCCTGTTGAGTGTGGGGTTGCGTAAAGGCTCCCCCAGGGAGTTCAGGTGTACCCAAAGGCTTCCGCTGAGAGCACTTTTTGATGGCAGAAAGTGGCACCGTACGTGTTTTTTCGGGTCTAACTCGGGTTCAGCTTCTTGTTGCGGTTAGGGTTATGTTTAGGGTTGTTAGGAAAGAGTGAAGACGCAGAGTCCTGTTGAGTGTGGGGTTGCGTAAAGGCTCCGCCAGGGAGTTCAGGTGTACCCAAAGGCTTCCGCTGAGAGCACTTTTTGATGGCAGAAAGTGGCACCGTACGTGTTTTTTCGGGTCTAACTCGGGTTCAGCTTCTTGTTGCGGTTAGGGTTATGTTTAGGGTTGTTAGGAAAGAGTGAAGGCGCAGAGTCCTGTTGAGTGTGGGGTTGCGTAAAGGCTCCCCCAGGGAGTTCAGGTGTACCCAAAGGCTTCCGCTGAGAGCACTTTTTGATGGCAGAAAGTGGCACCGTACGTGTTTTTTCGGGTCTAACTCGGGTTCAGCTTCTTGTTGCGGTTAGGGTTATGTTTAGGGTTGTTAGGAAAGAGTGAAGACGCAGAGTCCTGTTGAGTGTGGGGTTGCGTAAAGGCTCCCCCAGGGAGTTCAGGTGTACCCAAAGGCTTCCGCTGAGAGCACTTTTTGATGGCAGAAAGTGGCACCGTACGTGTTTTTTCGGGTCTAACTCGGGTTCAGCTTCTTGTTGCGGTTAGGGTTATGTTTAGGGTTGTTAGGAAAGAGTGAAGACGCAGAGTCCTGTTGAGTGTGGGGTTGCGTAAAGGCTCCCCCAGGGAGTTCAGGTGTACCCAAAGGCTTCCGCTGAGAGCACTTTTTGATGGCAGAAAGTGGCACCGTACGTGTTTTTTCGGGTCTAACTCGGGTTCAGCTTCTTGTTGCGGTTAGGGTTATGTTTAGGGTTGTTAGGAAAGAGTGAAGACGCAGAGTCCTGTTGAGTGTGGGGTTGCGTAAAGGCTCCCCCAGGGAGTTCAGGTGTACCCAAAGGCTTCCACTGAGAGCACTTTTTGATGGCAGAAAGTGGCACCGTACGTGTTTTTTCGGGTCTAACTCGGGTTCAGCTTCTTGTTGCGGTTAGGGTTATGTTTAGGGTTGTTAGGAAAGAGTGAAGACGCAGAGTCCTGTTGAGTGTGAGGTTGCGTAAAGGCTCCCCCAGGGAGTTCAGGTGTACCCAAAGGCTTCCGCTGAGAGCACTTTTTGATGGCAGAAAGTGGCACCGTACGTGTTTTTTCGGGTCTAACTCGGGTTCAGCTTCTTGTTGCGGTTAGGGTTATGTTTAGGGTTGTTAGGAAAGAGTGAAGACGCAGAGTCCTGTTGAGTGTGCGGTTGCGTAAAGGCTCCCCCAGGGAGTTCAGGTGTACCCAAAGGCTTCCGCTGAGAGCACTTTTGGATGGCAGAAAGTGGCACCGTACGTGTTTTTTCGGGTCTAACTCGGGTTCAGCTTCTTGTTGCGGTTAGGGTTATGTTTAGGGTTGTTAGGAAAGAGCGAAGACGCAGAGTCCTGTTGAGTGTGGGGTTGCGTAAAGGCTCCCCCAGGGAGTTCAGGTGTACCCAAAGGCTTCCGCTGAGAGCACTTTTTGATGGCAGAAAGTGGCACCGTACGTGTTTTTTCGGGTCTAACTCGGGTTCAGCTTCTTGTTGCGGTTAGGGTTATGTTTAGGGTTGTTAGGAAAGAGCGAAGATGCAGAGTCCTGTTGAGTGTGTGGTTGCGTAAAGGCTCCCCCAGGGAGTTCAGGTGTACCCAAAGGCTTCCGCTGAGAGCACTTTTTGATGGCAGAAAGTGGCACCGTACGTGTTTTTTCGGGTCTAACTCGGGTTCAGCTTCTTGTTGCGGTTAGGGTTATGTTTAGGGTTGTTAGGAAAGAGTGAAGACGCAGAGTCCTGTTGAGTGTGGGGTTGCGTAAAGGCTCCCCCAGGGAGTTCAGGTGTACCCAAAGGCTTCCGCTGAGAGCACTTTTGGATGGCAGAAAGTGGCACCGTACGTGTTTTTTCGGGTCTAACTCGGGTTCAGCTTCTTGTTGCGGTTAGGGTTATGTTTAGGGTTGTTAGGAAAGAGTGAAGACGCAGAGTCCTGTTGAGTGTGGGGTTGCGTAAAGGCTCCCCCAGGGAGTTCAGGTGTACCCAAAGGCTTCCGCTGAGAGCACTTTTTGATGGCAGAAAGTGGCACCGTACGTGTTTTTTCGGGTCTAACTCGGGTTCAGCTTCTTGTTGCGGTTAGGGTTATGTTTAGGGTTGTTAGGAAAGAGTGAAGACGCAGAGTCCTGTTGAGTGTGGGGTTGCGTAAAGGCTCCCCCAGGGAGTTCAGGTGTACCCAAAGGCTTCCGCTGAGAGCACTTTTTGATGGCAGAAAGTGGCACCGTACGTGTTTTTTCGGGTCTAACTCGGGTTCAGCTTCTTGTTGCGGTTAGGGTTATGTTTAGGGTTGTTAGGAAAGAGCGAAGACGCAGAGTCCTGTTGAGTGTGGGGTTGCGTAAAGGCTCCCCCAGGGAGTTCAGGTGTACCCAAAGGCTTCCGCTGAGAGCACTTTTTGATGGCAGAAAGTGGCACCGTACGTGTTTTTTCGGGTCTAACTCGGGTTCAGCTTCTTGTTGCGGTTAGGGTTATGTTTAGGGTTGTTAGGAAAGAGTGAAGGCGCAGAGTCCTGTTGAGTGTGGGGTTGCGTAAAGGCTCCCCCAGGGAGTTCAGGTGTACCCAAAGGCTTCCGCTGAGAGCACTTTTGGATGGCAGAAAGTGGCACCGTACGTGTTTTTTCGGGTCTAACTCGGGTTGAGCTTCTTGTTCCTGTTAGGGTTATGTTTAGGGTTGTTAGGAAAGAGTGAAGACGCAGAGTCCTGTTGAGTGTGGGGTTGCGTAAAGGCTCCCCCAGGGAGTTCAGGTGTACCCAAAGGCTTCCGCTGAGAGCACTTTTTGATGGCAGAAAGATGCACCGTACGTGTTTTTTCGGGTCTAACTCGGGTTGAGCTTCTTGTTCCTGTTAGGGTTATGTTTAGGGTTGTTAGGAAAGAGTGAAGACGCAGAGTCCTGTTGAGTGTGGGGTTGCGTAAAGGCTCCCCCAGGGAGTTCAGGTGTACCCAAAGGCTTCCGCTGAGAGCACTTTTTGATGGCAGAAAGTGGCACCGTACGTGTTTTTTCGGGTCTAACTCGGGTTCAGCTTCTTGTTGCGGTTAGGGTTATGTTTAGGGTTGTTAGGAAAGAGCGAAGACGCAGAGTCCTGTTGAGTGTGGGGTTGCGTAAAGGCTCCCCCAGGGAGTTCAGGTGTACCCAAAGGCTTCCGCTGAGAGCACTTTTTGATGGCAGAAAGTGGCACCGTACGTGTTTTTTCGGGTCTAACTCGGGTTCAGCTTCTTGTTGCGGTTAGGGTTATGTTTAGGGTTGTTAGGAAAGAGTGAAGACGCAGAGTCCTGTTGAGTGTGAGGTTGCGTAAAGGCTCCCCCAGGGAGTTCAGGTGTACCCAAAGGCTTCCGCTCAGAGCACTTTTTGATGGCAGAAAGTGGCACCGTACGTGTTTTTTCGGGTCTAACTCGGGTTCAGCTTCTTGTTGCGGTTAGGGTTATGTTTAGGGTTGTTAGGAAAGAGTGAAGACGCAGAGTCCTGTTGAGTGTGGGGTTGCGTAAAGGCTCCCCCAGGGAGTTCAGGTGTACCCAAAGGCTTCCGCTGAGAGCACTTTTGGATGGCAGAAAGTGGCACCGTACGTGTTTTTTCGGGTCTAACTCGGGTTCAGCTTCTTGTTGAGGTTAGGGTTATGTTTAGGGTTGTTAGGAAAGAGTGAAGACTCAGAGTCCTGTTGAGTGTGGGGTTGCGTAAAGGCTCCCCCAGGGAGTTCAGGTGTACCCAAAGGCTTCCGCTGAGAGCACTTTTTGATGGCAGAAAGTGGCACCGTACGTGTTTTTTCGGGTCTAACTCGGGTTCAGCTTCTTGTTGCGGTTAGGGTTATGTTTAGGGTTGTTAGGAAAGAGTGAAGACGCAGAGTCCTGTTGAGTGTGGGGTTGCGTAAAGGCTCCCCCAGGGAGTTCAGGTGTACCCAAAGGCTTCCGCTGAGAGCACTTTTTGATGGCAGAAAGTGGCACCGTACGTGTTTTTTCGGGTCTAACTCGGGTTCAGCTTCTTGTTGCGGTTAGGGTTATGTTTAGGGTTGTTAGGAAAGAGTGAAGACGCAGAGTCCTGTTGAGTGTGGGGTTGCGTAAAGGCTCCGCCAGGGAGTTCAGGTGTACCCAAAGGCTTCCGCTCAGAGCACTTTTTGATGGCAGAAAGTGGCACCGTACGTGTTTTTTCGGGTCTAACTCGGGTTGAGCTTCTTGTTGCGGTTAGGGTTATGTTTAGGGTTGTTAGGAAAGAGTGAAGGCGCAGAGTCCTGTTGAGTGTGGGGTTGCGTAAAGGCTCCCCCAGGGAGTTCACGTGTACCCAAAGGCTTCCGCTGAGAGCACTTTTTGATGGCAGAAAGTGGCACCGTACGTGTTTTTTCGGGTCTAACTCGGGTTCAGCTTCTTGTTGCGGTTAGGGTTATGTTTAGGGTTGTTAGGAAAGAGTGAAGACGCAGAGTCCTGTTGAGTGTGGGGTTGCGTAAAGGCTCCCCCAGGGAGTTCAGGTGTACCCAAAGGCTTCCGCTGAGAGCACTTTTTGATGGCAGAAAGTGGCACCGTACGTGTTTTTTCGGGTCTAACTCGGGTTCAGCTTCTTGTTGCGGTTAGGGTTATGTTTAGGGTTGTTAGGAAAGAGTGAAGACTCAGAGTCCTGTTGAGTGTGGGGTTGCGTAAAGGCTCCCCCAGGGAGTTCAGGTGTACCCAAAGGCTTCCGCTGAGAGCACTTTTTGATGGCAGAAAGTGGCACCGTACGTGTTTTTTCGGGTCTAACTCGGGTTCAGCTTCTTGTTGCGGTTAGGGTTATGTTTAGGGTTGTTAGGAAAGAGTGAAGACGCAGAGTCCTGTTGAGTGTGGGGTTGCGTAAAGGCTCCCCCAGGGAGTTCAGGTGTACCCAAAGGCTTCCGCTGAGAGCACTTTTTGATGGCAGAAAGTGGCACCGTACGTGTTTTTTCGGGTCTAACTCGGGTTCAGCTTCTTGTTGCGGTTAGGGTTATGTTTAGGGTTGTTAGGAAAGAGTGAAGACGCAGAGTCCTGTTGAGTGTGGGGTTGCGTAAAGGCTCCGCCAGGGAGTTCAGGTGTACCCAAAGGCTTCCGCTCAGAGCACTTTTTGATGGCAGAAAGTGGCACCGTACGTGTTTTTTCGGGTCTAACTCGGGTTGAGCTTCTTGTTGCGGTTAGGGTTATGTTTAGGGTTGTTAGGAAAGAGTGAAGGCGCAGAGTCCTGTTGAGTGTGGGGTTGCGTAAAGGCTCCCCCAGGGAGTTCACGTGTACCCAAAGGCTTCCGCTGAGAGCACTTTTTGATGGCAGAAAGTGGCACCGTACGTGTTTTTTCGGGTCTAACTCGGGTTCAGCTTCTTGTTGCGGTTAGGGTTATGTTTAGGGTTGTTAGGAAAGAGTGAAGACGCAGAGTCCTGTTGAGTGTGGGGTTGCGTAAAGGCTCCCCCAGGGAGTTCAGGTGTACCCAAAGGCTTCCGCTGAGAGCACTTTTTGATGGCAGAAAGTGGCACCGTACGTGTTTTTTCGGGTCTAACTCGGGTTCAGCTTCTTGTTGCGGTTAGGGTTATGTTTAGGGTTGTTAGGAAAGAGTGAAGACGCAGAGTCCTGTTGAGTGTGGGGTTGCGTAAAGGCTCCCCCAGGGAGTTCAGGTGTACCCAAAGGCTTCCGCTGAGAGCACTTTTTGATGGCAGAAAGTGGCACCGTACGTGTTTTTTCGGGTCTAACTCGGGTTCAGCTTCTTGTTGCGGTTAGGGTTATGTTTAGGGTTGTTAGGAAAGAGTGAAGACGCAGAGTCCTGTTGAGTGTGGGGTTGCGTAAAGGCTCCCCCAGGGAGTTCAGGTGTACCCAAAGGCTTCCGCTGAGAGCACTTTTTGATGGCAGAAAGTGGCACCGTACGTGTTTGTTCGGGTCTAACTCGGGTTCAGCTTCTTGTTGCGGTTAGGGTTATGTTTAGGGTTGTTAGGAAAGAGTGAAGACGCAGAGTCCTGTTGAGTGTGGGGTTGCGTAAAGGCTCCCCCAGGGAGTTCAGGTGTACCCAAAGGCTTCCGCTGAGAGCACTTTTTGATGGCAGAAAGTGGCACCGTACGTGTTTTTTCGGGTCTAACTCGGGTTCAGCTTCTTGTTGCGGTTAGGGTTATGTTTAGGGTTGTTAGGAAAGAGTGAAGACGCAGAGTCCTGTTGAGTGTGGGGTTGTGTAAAGGCTCCCCCAGGGAGTTCAGGTGTACCCAAAGGCTTCCGCTGAGAGCACTTTTTGATGGCAGAAAGTGGCACCGTACGTGTTTTTTCGGGTCTAACTCGGGTTCAGCTTCTTGTTGCGGTTAGGGTTATGTTTAGGGTTGTTAGGAAAGAGTGAAGACGCAGAGTCCTGTTGAGTGTGGGGTTGCGTAAAGGCTCCCCCAGGGAGTTCAGGTGTACCCAAAGGCTTCCGCTGAGAGCACTTTTTGATGGCAGAAAGTGGCACCGTACGTGTTTTTTCGGGTCTAACTCGGGTTCAGCTTCTTGTTGCGGTTAGGGATATGTTTAGGGTTGTTAGGAAAGAGTGAAGACGCAGAGTCCTGTTGAGTGTGGGGTTGCGTAAAGGCTCCCCCAGGGAGTTCAGGTGTACCCAAAGGCTTCCGCTGAGAGCACTTTTTGATGGCAGAAAGTGGCACCGTACGTGTTTTTTCGGGTCTAACTCGGGTTCAGCTTCTTGTTGCGGTTAGGGTTATGTTTAGGGTTGTTAGGAAAGAGTGAAGACGCAGAGTCCTGTTGAGTGTGAGGTTGCGTAAAGGCTCCCCCAGGGAGTTCAGGTGTACCCAAAGGCTTCCGCTGAGAGCACTTTTTGATGGCAGAAAGTGGCACCGTACGTGTTTTTTCGGGTCTAACTCGGGTTCAGCTTCTTGTTGCGGTTAGGGTTATGTTTAGGGTTGTTAGGAAAGAGTGAAGACGCAGAGTCCTGTTGAGTGTGCGGTTGCGTAAAGGCTCCCCCAGGGAGTTCAGGTGTACCCAAAGGCTTCCGCTGAGAGCACTTTTGGATGGCAGAAAGTGGCACCGTACGTGTTTTTTCGGGTCTAACTCGGGTTCAGCTTCTTGTTGCGGTTAGGGTTATGTTTAGGGTTGTTAGGAAAGAGCGAAGACGCAGAGTCCTGTTGAGTGTGGGGTTGCGTAAAGGCTCCCCCAGGGAGTTCAGGTGTACCCAAAGGCTTCCGCTGAGAGCACTTTTTGATGGCAGAAAGTGGCACCGTACGTGTTTTTTCGGGTCTAACTCGGGTTCAGCTTCTTGTTGCGGTTAGGGTTATGTTTAGGGTTGTTAGGAAAGAGCGAAGATGCAGAGTCCTGTTGAGTGTGTGGTTGCGTAAAGGCTCCCCCAGGGAGTTCAGGTGTACCCAAAGGCTTCCGCTGAGAGCACTTTTTGATGGCAGAAAGTGGCACCGTACGTGTTTTTTCGGGTCTAACTCGGGTTCAGCTTCTTGTTGCGGTTAGGGTTATGTTTAGGGTTGTTAGGAAAGAGTGAAGACGCAGAGTCCTGTTGAGTGTGGGGTTGCGTAAAGGCTCCCCCAGGGAGTTCAGGTGTACCCAAAGGCTTCCGCTCAGAGCACTTTTTGATGGCAGAAAGTGGCACCGTACGTGTTTTTTCGGGTCTAACTCGGGTTGAGCTTCTTGTTGCGGTTAGGGTTATGTTTAGGGTTGTTAGGAAAGAGTGAAGACGCAGAGTCCTGTTGAGTGTGGGGTTGCGTAAAGGCTCCCCCAGGGAGTTCAGGTGTACCCAAAGGCTTCCGCTGAGAGCACTTTTTGATGGCAGAAAGTGGCACCGTACGTGTTTTTTCGGGTCTAACTCGGGTTCAGCTTCTTGTTGCGGTTAGGGTTATGTTTAGGGTTGTTAGGAAAGAGTGAAGACGCAGAGTCCTGTTGAGTGTGGGGTTGCGTAAAGGCTCCCCCAGGGAGTTCAGGTGTACCCAAAGGCTTCCGCTGAGAGCACTTTTTGATGGCAGAAAGTGGCACCGTACGTGTTTTTTCGGGTCTAACTCGGGTTCAGCTTCTTGTTGCGGTTAGGGTTATGTTTAGGGTTGTTAGGAAAGAGCGAAGACGCAGAGTCCTGTTGAGTGTGGGGTTGCGTAAAGGCTCCCCCAGGGAGTTCAGGTGTACCCAAAGGCTTCCGCTGAGAGCACTTTTTGATGGCAGAAAGTGGCACCGTACGTGTTTTTTCGGGTCTAACTCGGGTTCAGCTTCTTGTTGCGGTTAGGGTTATGTTTAGGGTTGTTAGGAAAGAGTGAAGACGCAGAGTCCTGTTGAGTGTGGGGTTGCGTAAAGGCTCCCCCAGGGAGTTCAGGTGTACCCAAAGGCTTCCGCTGAGAGCACTTTTGGATGGCAGAAAGTGGCACCGTACGTGTTTTTTCGGGTCTAACTCGGGTTGAGCTTCTTGTTCCTGTTAGGGTTATGTTTAGGGTTGTTAGGAAAGAGTGAAGACGCAGAGTCCTGTTGAGTGTGGGGTTGCGTAAAGGCTCCCCCAGGGAGTTCAGGTGTACCCAAAGGCTTCCGCTGAGAGCACTTTTTGATGGCAGAAAGATGCACCGTACGTGTTTTTTCGGGTCTAACTCGGGTTGAGCTTCTTGTTCCTGTTAGGGTTATGTTTAGGGTTGTTAGGAAAGAGTGAAGACGCAGAGTCCTGTTGAGTGTGGGGTTGCGTAAAGGCTCCCCCAGGGAGTTCAGGTGTACCCAAAGGCTTCCGCTGAGAGCACTTTTTGATGGCAGAAAGTGGCACCGTACGTGTTTTTTCGGGTCTAACTCGGGTTCAGCTTCTTGTTGCGGTTAGGGTTATGTTTAGGGTTGTTAGGAAAGAGTGAAGACGCAGAGTCCTGTTGAGTGTGGGGTTGCGTAAAGGCTCCCCCAGGGAGTTCAGGTGTACCCAAAGGCTTCCGCTGAGAGCACTTTTTGATGGCAGAAAGTGGCACCGTACGTGTTTTTTCGGGTCTAACTCGGGTTCAGCTTCTTGTTGCGGTTAGGGTTATGTTTAGGGTTGTTAGGAAAGAGTGAAGACGCAGAGTCCTGTTGAGTGTGAGGTTGCGTAAAGGCTCCCCCAGGGAGTTCAGGTGTACCCAAAGGCTTCCGCTGAGAGCACTTTTTGATGGCAGAAAGTGGCACCGTACGTGTTTTTTCGGGTCTAACTCGGGTTCAGCTTCTTGTTGCGGTTAGGGTTATGTTTAGGGTTGTTAGGAAAGAGTGAAGACGCAGAGTCCTGTTGAGTGTGGGGTTGCGTAAAGGCTCCCCCAGGGAGTTCAGGTGTACCCAAAGGCTTCCGCTGAGAGCACTTTTTGATGGCAGAAAGTGGCACCGTACGTGTTTTTTCGGGTCTAACTCGGGTTCAGCTTCTTGTTGAGGTTAGGGTTATGTTTAGGGTTGTTAGGAAAGAGTGAAGACTCAGAGTCCTGTTGAGTGTGGGGTTGCGTAAAGGCTCCCCCAGGGAGTTCAGGTGTACCCAAAGGCTTCCGCTGAGAGCACTTTTTGATGGCAGAAAGTGGCACCGTACGTGTTTTTTCGGGTCTAACTCGGGTTCAGCTTCTTGTTGCGGTTAGGGTTATGTTTAGGGTTGTTAGGAAAGAGTGAAGACGCAGAGTCCTGTTGAGTGTGGGGTTGCGTAAAGGCTCCCCCAGGGAGTTCAGGTGTACCCAAAGGCTTCCGCTGAGAGCACTTTTTGATGGCAGAAAGTGGCACCGTACGTGTTTTTTCGGGTCTAACTCGGGTTCAGCTTCTTGTTGCGGTTAGGGTTATGTTTAGGGTTGTTAGGAAAGAGTGAAGACGCAGAGTCCTGTTGAGTGTGGGGTTGCGTAAAGGCTCCGCCAGGGAGTTCAGGTGTACCCAAAGGCTTCCGCTGAGAGCACTTTTTGATGGCAGAAAGTGGCACCGTACGTGTTTTTTCGGGTCTAACTCGGGTTCAGCTTCTTGTTGCGGTTAGGGTTATGTTTAGGGTTGTTAGGAAAGAGTGAAGGCGCAGAGTCCTGTTGAGTGTGGGGTTGCGTAAAGGCTCCCCCAGGGAGTTCACGTGTACCCAAAGGCTTCCGCTGAGAGCACTTTTTGATGGCAGAAAGTGGCACCGTACGTGTTTTTTCGGGTCTAACTCGGGTTCAGCTTCTTGTTGCGGTTAGGGTTATGTTTAGGGTTGTTAGGAAAGAGTGAAGGCGCAGAGTCCTGTTGAGTGTGGGGTTGCGTAAAGGCTCCCCCAGGGAGTTCACGTGTACCCAAAGGCTTCCGCTGAGAGCACTTTTTGATGGCAGAAAGTGGCACCGTACGTGTTTTTTCGGGTCTAACTCGGGTTCAGATTCTTGTTGCGGTTAGGGTTATGTTTAGGGTTGTTAGGAAAGAGTGAAGACGCAGAATCCTGTTGAGTGTGGGGTTGCGTAAAGGCTCCCCCAGGGAGTTCAGGTGTACCCAAAGGCTTCCGCTGAGAGCACTTTTTGATGGCAGAAAGTGGCACCGTACGTGTTTGTTCGGGTCTAACTCGGGTTCAGCTTCTTGTTGCGGTTAGGGTTATGTTTAGGGTTGTTAGGAAAGAGTGAAGACGCAGAGTCCTGTTGAGTGTGGGGTTGCGTAAAGGCTCCCCCAGGGAGTTCAGGTGTACCCAAAGGCTTCCGCTGAGAGCACTTTTTGATGGCAGAAAGTGGCACCGTACGTGTTTTTTCGGGTCTAACTCGGGTTCAGCTTCTTGTTGCGGTTAGGGTTATGTTTAGGGTTGTTAGGAAAGAGTGAAGACGCAGAGTCCTGTTGAGTGTGAGGTTGCGTAAAGGCTCCCCCAGGGAGTTCACGTGTACCCAAAGGCTTCCGCTGAGAGCACTTTTTGATGGCAGAAAGTGGCACCGTACGTGTTTTTTCGGGTCTAACTCGGGTTCAGCTTCTTGTTGCGGTTAGGGTTATGTTTAGGGTTGTTAGGAAAGAGTGAAGACGCAGAGTCCTGTTGAGTGTGGGGTTGCGTAAAGGCTCCCCCAGGGAGTTCAGGTGTACCCAAAGGCTTCCGCTGAGAGCACTTTTTGATGGCAGAAAGTGGCACCGTACGTGTTTTTTCGGGTCTAACTCGGGTTCAGCTTCTTGTTGCGGTTAGGGTTATGTTTAGGGTTGTTAGGAAAGAGTGAAGACTCAGAGTCCTGTTGAGTGTGGGGTTGCGTAAAGGCTCCCCCAGGGAGTTCAGGTGTACCCAAAGGCTTCCGCTGAGAGCACTTTTTGATGGCAGAAAGTGGCACCGTACGTGTTTTTTCGGGTCTAACTCGGGTTCAGCTTCTTGTTGCGGTTAGGGTTATGTTTAGGGTTGTTAGGAAAGAGTGAAGACGCAGAGTCCTGTTGAGTGTGGGGTTGCGTAAAGGCTCCCCCAGGGAGTTCAGGTGTACCCAAAGGCTTCCGCTGAGAGCACTTTTTGATGGCAGAAAGTGGCACCGTACGTGTTTTTTCGGGTCTAACTCGGGTTCAGCTTCTTGTTGCGGTTAGGGTTATGTTTAGGGTTGTTAGGAAAGAGTGAAGACGCAGAGTCCTGTTGAGTGTGGGGTTGCGTAAAGGCTCCCCCAGGGAGTTCAGGTGTACCCAAAGGCTTCCGCTGAGAGCACTTTTTGATGGCAGAAAGTGGCACCGTACGTGTTTGTTCGGGTCTAACTCGGGTTCAGCTTCTTGTTGCGGTTAGGGTTATGTTTAGGGTTGTTAGGAAAGAGTGAAGACGCAGAGTCCTGTTGAGTGTGGGGTTGCGTAAAGGCTCCCCCAGGGAGTTCAGGTGTACCCAAAGGCTTCCGCTGAGAGCACTTTTTGATGGCAGAAAGTGGCACCGTACGTGTTTTTTCGGGTCTAACTCGGGTTCAGCTTCTTGTTGCGGTTAGGGTTATGTTTAGGGTTGTTAGGAAAGAGTGAAGACGCAGAGTCCTGTTGAGTGTGAGGTTGCGTAAAGGCTCCCCCAGGGAGTTCAGGTGTACCCAAAGGCTTCCGCTGAGAGCACTTTTTGATGGCAGAAAGTGGCACCGTACGTGTTTTTTCGGGTCTAACTCGGGTTGAGCTTCTTGTTGCGGTTAGGGTTATGTTTAGGGTTGTTAGGAAAGAGTGAAGACGCAGAGTCCTGTTGAGTGTGGGGTTGCGTAAAGGCTCCCCCAGGGAGTTCATGTGTACCCAAAGGCTTCCGCTGAGAGCACTTTTTGATGGCAGAAAGTGGCACCGTACGTGTTTTTTCGGGTCTAACTCGGGTTCAGCTTCTTGTTGCGGTTAGGGTTATGTTTAGGGTTGTTAGGAAAGAGTGAAGACTCAGAGTCCTGTTGAGTGTGGGGTTGCGTAAAGGCTCCCCCAGGGAGTTCAGGTGTACCCAAAGGCTTCCGCTGAGAGCACTTTTTGATGGCAGAAAGTGGCACCGTACGTGTTTTTTCGGGTCTAACTCGGGTTCAGCTTCTTGTTGCGGTTAGGGTTATGTTTAGGGTTGTTAGGAAAGAGTGAAGACGCAGAGTCCTGTTGAGTGTGGGGTTGCGTAAAGGCTCCCCCAGGGAGTTCAGGTGTACCCAAAGGCTTCCGCTGAGAGCACTTTTTGATGGCAGAAAGTGGCACCGTACGTGTTTTTTCGGGTCTAACTCGGGTTCAGCTTCTTGTTGCGGTTAGGGTTATGTTTAGGGTTGTTAGGAAAGAGTGAAGACGCAGAGTCCTGTTGAGTGTGGGGTTGCGTAAAGGCTCCGCCAGGGAGTTCAGGTGTACCCAAAGGCTTCCGCTGAGAGCACTTTTTGATGGCAGAAAGTGGCACCGTACGTGTTTTTTCGGGTCTAACTCGGGTTCAGCTTCTTGTTGCGGTTAGGGTTATGTTTAGGGTTGTTAGGAAAGAGTGAAGACGCAGAGTCCTGTTGAGTGTGGGGTTGCGTAAAGGCTCCCCCAGGGAGTTCAGGTGTACCCAAAGGCTTCCGCTGAGAGCACTTTTTGATGGCAGAAAGTGGCACCGTACGTGTTTTTTCGGGTCTAACTCGGGTTGAGCTTCTTGTTGCGGTTAGGGTTATGTTTAGGGTTGTTAGGAAAGAGTGAAGACGCAGAGTCCTGTTGAGTGTGGGGTTGCGTAAAGGCTCCCCCAGGGAGTTCAGGTGTACCCAAAGGCTTCCGCTGAGAGCACTTTTTGATGGCAGAAAGTGGCACCGTACGTGTTTTTTCGGGTCTAACTCGGGTTCAGCTTCTTGTTGCGGTTAGGGTTATGTTTAGGGTTGTTAGGAAAGAGTGAAGGCGCAGAGTCCTGTTGAGTGTGGGGTTGCGTAAAGGCTCCCCCAGGGAGTTCACGTGCACCCAAAGGCTTCCGCTGAGAGCACTTTTTGATGGCAGAAAGTGGCACCGTACGTGTTTTTTCGGGTCTAACTCGGGTTGAGCTTCTTGTTGCGGTTAGGGTTATGTTTAGGGTTGTTAGGAAAGAGTGAAGACGCAGAGTCCTGTTGAGTGTGGGGTTGCGTAAAGGCTCCCCCAGGGAGTTCAGGTGTACCCAAAGGCTTCCGCTGAGAGCACTTTTTGATGGCAGAAAGTGGCACCGTACGTGTTTGTTCGGGTCTAACTCGGGTTCAGCTTCTTGTTGCGGTTAGGGTTATGTTCAGGGTTGTTAGGAAAGAGTGAAGGCGCAGAGTCCTGTTGAGTGTGGGGTTGCGTAAAGGCTCCCCCAGGGAGTTCACGTGTACCCAAAGGCTTCCGCTGAGAGCACTTTTTGATGGCAGAAAGTGGCACCGTACGTGTTTTTTCGGGTCTAACTCGGGTTCAGCTTCTTGTTGCGGTTAGGGTTATGTTTAGGGTTGTTAGGAAAGAGTGAAGACGCAGAGTCCTGTTGAGTGTGGGGTTGCGTAAAGGCTCCCCCAGGGAGTTCAGGTGTACCCAAAGGCTTCCGCTGAGAGCACTTTTTGATGGCAGAAAGTGGCACCGTACGTGTTTTTTCGGGTCTAACTCGGGTTCAGCTTCTTGTTGCGGTTAGGGTTATGTTTAGGGTTGTTAGGAAAGAGTGAAGACGCAGAGTCCTGTTGAGTGTGGGGTTGCGTAAAGGCTCCCCCAGGGAGTTCAGGTGTACCCAAAGGCTTCCGCTGAGAGCACTTTTTGATGGCAGAAAGTGGCACCGTACGTGTTTTTTCGGGTCTAACTCGGGTTCAGCTTCTTGTTGCGGTTAGGGTTATGTTTAGGGTTGTTAGGAAAGAGTGAAGACGCAGAGTCCTGTTGAGTGTGGGGTTGCGTAAAGGCTCCCCCAGGGAGTTCAGGTGTACCCAAAGGCTTCCGCTGAGAGCACTTTTTGATGGCAGAAAGTGGCACCGTACGTGTTTTTTCGGGTCTAACTCGGGTTCAGCTTCTTGTTGCGGTTAGGGTTATGTTTAGGGTTGTTAGGAAAGAGTGAAGGCGCAGAGTCCTGTTGAGTGTGGGGTTGCGTAAAGGCTCCCCCAGGGAGTTCACGTGCACCCAAAGGCTTCCGCTGAGAGCACTTTTTGATGGCAGAAAGTGGCACCGTACGTGTTTTTTCGGGTCTAACTCGGGTTGAGCTTCTTGTTGCGGTTAGGGTTATGTTTAGGGTTGTTAGGAAAGAGTGAAGACGCAGAGTCCTGTTGAGTGTGGGGTTGCGTAAAGGCTCCCCCAGGGAGTTCAGGTGTACCCAAAGGCTTCCGCTGAGAGCACTTTTTGATGGCAGAAAGTGGCACCGTACGTGTTTGTTCGGGTCTAACTCGGGTTCAGCTTCTTGTTGCGGTTAGGGTTATGTTTAGGGTTGTTAGGAAAGAGTGAAGACGCAGAGTCCTGTTGAGTGTGGGGTTGCGTAAAGGCTCCCCCAGGGAGTTCAGGTGTACCCAAAGGCTTCCGCTGAGAGCACTTTTTGATGGCAGAAAGTGGCACCGTACGTGTTTTTTCGGGTCTAACTCGGGTTCAGCTTCTTGTTGCGGTTAGGGTTATGTTCAGGGTTGTTAGGAAAGAGTGAAGACGCAGAGTCCTGTTGAGTGTGGGGTTGCGTAAAGGCTCCCCCAGGGAGTTCAGGTGTACCCAAAGGCTTCCGCTGAGAGCACTTTTTGATGGCAGAAAGTGGCACCGTACGTGTTTTTTCGGGTCTAACTCGGGTTCAGCTTCTTGTTGCGGTTAGGGTTATGTTTAGGGTTGTTAGGAAAGAGTGAAGACGCAGAGTCCTGTTGAGTGTGGGGTTGCGTAAAGGCTCCCCCAGGGAGTTCAGGTGTACCCAAAGGCTTCCGCTGAGAGCACTTTTTGATGGCAGAAAGTGGCACCGTACGTGTTTTTTCGGGTCTAACTCGGGTTCAGCTTCTTGTTGCGGTTAGGGTTATGTTTAGGGTTGTTAGGAAAGAGTGAAGACGCAGAGTCCTGTTGAGTGTGGGGTTGTGTAAAGGCTCCCCCAGGGAGTTCAGGTGTACCCAAAGGCTTCCGCTGAGAGCACTTTTTGATGGCAGAAAGTGGCACCGTACGTGTTTTTTCGGGTCTAACTCGGGTTCAGCTTCTTGTTGCGGTTAGGGTTATGTTTAGGGTTGTTAGGAAAGAGTGAAGACGCAGAGTCCTGTTGAGTGTGGGGTTGCGTAAAGGCTCCCCCAGGGAGTTCAGGTGTACCCAAAGGCTTCCGCTGAGAGCACTTTTTGATGGCAGAAAGTGGCACCGTACGTGTTTTTTCGGGTCTAACTCGGGTTCAGCTTCTTGTTGCGGTTAGGGATATGTTTAGGGTTGTTAGGAAAGAGTGAAGACGCAGAGTCCTGTTGAGTGTGGGGTTGCGTAAAGGCTCCCCCAGGGAGTTCAGGTGTACCCAAAGGCTTCCGCTGAGAGCACTTTTTGATGGCAGAAAGTGGCACCGTACGTGTTTTTTCGGGTCTAACTCGGGTTCAGCTTCTTGTTGCGGTTAGGGTTATGTTTAGGGTTGTTAGGAAAGAGTGAAGACGCAGAGTCCTGTTGAGTGTGAGGTTGCGTAAAGGCTCCCCCAGGGAGTTCAGGTGTACCCAAAGGCTTCCGCTGAGAGCACTTTTTGATGGCAGAAAGTGGCACCGTACGTGTTTTTTCGGGTCTAACTCGGGTTCAGCTTCTTGTTGCGGTTAGGGTTATGTTTAGGGTTGTTAGGAAAGAGTGAAGACGCAGAGTCCTGTTGAGTGTGCGGTTGCGTAAAGGCTCCCCCAGGGAGTTCAGGTGTACCCAAAGGCTTCCGCTGAGAGCACTTTTGGATGGCAGAAAGTGGCACCGTACGTGTTTTTTCGGGTCTAACTCGGGTTCAGCTTCTTGTTGCGGTTAGGGTTATGTTTAGGGTTGTTAGGAAAGAGCGAAGACGCAGAGTCCTGTTGAGTGTGGGGTTGCGTAAAGGCTCCCCCAGGGAGTTCAGGTGTACCCAAAGGCTTCCGCTGAGAGCACTTTTTGATGGCAGAAAGTGGCACCGTACGTGTTTTTTCGGGTCTAACTCGGGTTCAGCTTCTTGTTGCGGTTAGGGTTATGTTTAGGGTTGTTAGGAAAGAGCGAAGACGCAGAGTCCTGTTGAGTGTGGGGTTGCGTAAAGGCTCCCCCAGGGAGTTCAGGTGTACCCAAAGGCTTCCGCTGAGAGCACTTTTTGATGGCAGAAAGTGGCACCGTACGTGTTTTTTCGGGTCTAACTCGGGTTCAGCTTCTTGTTGCGGTTAGGGTTATGTTTAGGGTTGTTAGGAAAGAGTGAAGACGCAGAGTCCTGTTGAGTGTGGGGTTGCGTAAAGGCTCCCCCAGGGAGTTCAGGTGTACCCAAAGGCTTCCGCTGAGAGCACTTTTTGATGGCAGAAAGTGGCACCGTACGTGTTTTTTCGGGTCTAACTCGGGTTCAGCTTCTTGTTGCGGTTAGGGTTATGTTTAGGGTTGTTAGGAAAGAGTGAAGACGCAGAGTCCTGTTGAGTGTGGGGTTGCGTAAAGGCTCCCCCAGGGAGTTCAGGTGTACCCAAAGGCTTCCGCTGAGAGCACTTTTTGATGGCAGAAAGTGGCACCGTACGTGTTTTTTCGGGTCTAACTCGGGTTCAGCTTCTTGTTGCGGTTAGGGTTATGTTTAGGGTTGTTAGGAAAGAGCGAAGACGCAGAGTCCTGTTGAGTGTGGGGTTGCGTAAAGGCTCCCCCAGGGAGTTCAGGTGTACCCAAAGGCTTCCGCTGAGAGCACTTTTTGATGGCAGAAAGTGGCACCGTACGTGTTTTTTCGGGTCTAACTCGGGTTCAGCTTCTTGTTGCGGTTAGGGTTATGTTTAGGGTTGTTAGGAAAGAGTGAAGACGCAGAGTCCTGTTGAGTGTGGGGTTGCGTAAAGGCTCCCCCAGGGAGTTCAGGTGTACCCAAAGGCTTCCGCTGAGAGCACTTTTGGATGGCAGAAAGTGGCACCGTACGTGTTTTTTCGGGTCTAACTCGGGTTGAGCTTCTTGTTCCTGTTAGGGTTATGTTTAGGGTTGTTAGGAAAGAGTGAAGACGCAGAGTCCTGTTGAGTGTGGGGTTGCGTAAAGGCTCCCCCAGGGAGTTCAGGTGTACCCAAAGGCTTCCGCTGAGAGCACTTTTTGATGGCAGAAAGATGCACCGTACGTGTTTTTTCGGGTCTAACTCGGGTTGAGCTTCTTGTTCCTGTTAGGGTTATGTTTAGGGTTGTTAGGAAAGAGTGAAGACGCAGAGTCCTGTTGAGTGTGGGGTTGCGTAAAGGCTCCCCCAGGGAGTTCAGGTGTACCCAAAGGCTTCCGCTGAGAGCACTTTTTGATGGCAGAAAGTGGCACCGTACGTGTTTTTTCGGGTCTAACTCGGGTTCAGCTTCTTGTTGCGGTTAGGGTTATGTTTAGGGTTGTTAGGAAAGAGTGAAGACGCAGAGTCCTGTTGAGTGTGGGGTTGCGTAAAGGCTCCCCCAGGGAGTTCAGGTGTACCCAAAGGCTTCCGCTGAGAGCACTTTTGGATGGCAGAAAGTGGCACCGTACGTGTTTTTTCGGGTCTAACTCGGGTTCAGCTTCTTGTTGCGGTTAGGGTTATGTTTAGGGTTGTTAGGAAAGAGTGAAGACGCAGAGTCCTGTTGAGTGTGAGGTTGCGTAAAGGCTCCCCCAGGGAGTTCAGGTGTACCCAAAGGCTTCCGCTGAGAGCACTTTTTGATGGCAGAAAGTGGCACCGTACGTGTTTTTTCGGGTCTAACTCGGGTTCAGCTTCTTGTTGCGGTTAGGGTTATGTTTAGGGTTGTTAGGAAAGAGTGAAGACGCAGAGTCCTGTTGAGTGTGCGGTTGCGTAAAGGCTCCCCCAGGGAGTTCAGGTGTACCCAAAGGCTTCCGCTGAGAGCACTTTTGGATGGCAGAAAGTGGCACCGTACGTGTTTTTTCGGGTCTAACTCGGGTTCAGCTTCTTGTTGCGGTTAGGGTTATGTTTAGGGTTGTTAGGAAAGAGCGAAGACGCAGAGTCCTGTTGAGTGTGGGGTTGCGTAAAGGCTCCCCCAGGGAGTTCAGGTGTACCCAAAGGCTTCCGCTGAGAGCACTTTTTGATGGCAGAAAGTGGCACCGTACGTGTTTTTTCGGGTCTAACTCGGGTTCAGCTTCTTGTTGCGGTTAGGGTTATGTTTAGGGTTGTTAGGAAAGAGTGAAGACGCAGAGTCCTGTTGAGTGTGGGGTTGCGTAAAGGCTCCCCCAGGGAGTTCAGGTGTACCCAAAGGCTTCCGCTGAGAGCACTTTTTGATGGCAGAAAGTGGCACCGTACGTGTTTGTTCGGGTCTAACTCGGGTTCAGCTTCTTGTTGCGGTTAGGGTTATGTTTAGGGTTGTTAGGAAAGAGTGAAGACGCAGAGTCCTGTTGAGTGTGAGGTTGCGTAAAGGCTCCCCCAGGGAGTTCAGGTGTACCCAAAGGCTTCCGCTGAGAGCACTTTTTGATGGCAGAAAGTGGCACCGTACGTGTTTTTTCGGGTCTAACTCGGGTTGAGCTTCTTGTTGCGGTTAGGGTTATGTTTAGGGTTGTTAGGAAAGAGTGAAGACGCAGAGTCCTGTTGAGTGTGGGGTTGCGTAAAGGCTCCCCCAGGGAGTTCAGGTGTACCCAAAGGCTTCCGCTGAGAGCACTTTTTGATGGCAGAAAGTGGCACCGTACGTGTTTTTTCGGGTCTAACTCGGGTTCAGCTTCTTGTTGCGGTTAGGGTTATGTTTAGGGTTGTTAGGAAAGAGCGAAGACGCAGAGTCCTGTTGAGTGTGGGGTTGCGTAAAGGCTCCCCCAGGGAGTTCAGGTGTACCCAAAGGCTTCCGCTGAGAGCACTTTTTGATGGCAGAAAGTGGCACCGTACGTGTTTTTTCGGGTCTAACTCGGGTTCAGCTTCTTGTTGCGGTTAGGGTTATGTTTAGGGTTGTTAGGAAAGAGTGAAGACGCAGAGTCCTGTTGAGTGTGGGGTTGCGTAAAGGCTCCCCCAGGGAGTTCAGGTGTACCCAAAGGCTTCCGCTGAGAGCACTTTTTGATGGCAGAAAGTGGCACCGTACGTGTTTTTTCGGGTCTAACTCGGGTTCAGCTTCTTGTTGCGGTTAGGGTTATGTTTAGGGTTGTTAGGAAAGAGTGAAGACGCAGAGTCCTGTTGAGTGTGGGGTTGCGTAAAGGCTCCCCCAGGGAGTTCAGGTGTACCCAAAGGCTTCCGCTGAGAGCACTTTTGGATGGCAGAAAGTGGCACCGTACGTGTTTTTTCGGGTCTAACTCGGGTTCAGCTTCTTGTTGCGGTTAGGGTTCTGTTTAGGGTTGTTAGGAAAGAGTGAAGACGCAGAGTCCTGTTGAGTGTGGGGTTGTGCAAAGGCTCCCCCAGGGAGTTCAGGTGTACCCAAAGGCTTCCGCTGAGAGCACTTTTTGATGGCAGAAAGTGGCACCGTACGTGTTTTTTCGGGTCTAACTCGGGTTCAGCTTCTTGTTGCGGTTAGGGTTATGTTTAGGGTTGTTAGGAAAGAGTGAAGACGCAGAGTCCTGTTGAGTGTGGGGTTGCGTAAAGGCTCCCCCAGGGAGTTCAGGTGTACCCAAAGGCTTCCGCTGAGAGCACTTTTTGATGGCAGAAAGTGGCACCGTACGTGTTTTTTCGGGTCTAACTCGGGTTCAGCTTCTTGTTGCGGTTAGGGTTATATTTAGGGTTGTTAGGAAAGAGTGAAGACGCAGAGTCCTGTTGAGTGTGGGGTTGCGTAAAGGCTCCCCCAGGGAGTTCAGGTGTACCCAAAGGCTTCCGCTGAGAGCACTTTTTGATGGCAGAAAGTGGCACCGTACGTGTTTTTTCGGGTCTAACTCGGGTTCAGCTTCTTGTTGCGGTTAGGGTTATGTTTAGGGTTGTTAGGAAAGAGTGAAGACGCAGAGTCCTGTTGAGTGTGGAGTTGCGTAAAGGCTCCCCCAGGGAGTTCAGGTGTACCCAAAGGCTTCCGCTGAGAGCACTTTTTGATGGCAGAAAGTGGCACCGTACGTGTTTTTTCGGGTCTAACTCGGGTTGAGCTTCTTGTTGCGGTTAGGGTTATGTTTAGGGTTGTTAGGAAAGAGTGAAGACGCAGAGTCCTGTTGAGTGTGGGGTTGCGTAAAGGCTCCCCCAGGGAGTTCAGGTGTACCCAAAGGCTTCCGCTGAGAGCACTTTTTGATGGCAGAAAGTGGCACCGTACGTGTTTTTTCGGGTCTAACTCGGGTTCAGCTTCTTGTTGCAGTTAGGGTTATGTTTAGGGTTGTTAGGAAAGAGTGAAGACGCAGAGTCCTGTTGAGTGTGGGGTTGCGTAAAGGATCCCCCAGGGAGTTCAGGTGTACCCAAAGGCTTCCGCTGAGAGCACTTTTTGATGGCAGAAAGTGGCACCGTACGTGTTTTTTCGGGTCTAACTCGGGTTCAGCTTCTTGTTGCGGTTAGGGTTATGTTTAGGGTTGTTAGGAAAGAGCGAAGACGCAGAGTCCTGTTGAGTGTGGGGTTGCGTAAAGGCTCCCCCAGGGAGTTCAGGTGTACCCAAAGGCTTCCGCTGAGAGCACTTTTTGATGGCAGAAAGTGGCACCGTACGTGTTTTTTCGGGTCTAACTCGGGTTCAGCTTCTTGTTGCGGTTAGGGTTATGTTTAGGGTTGTTAGGAAAGAGTGAAGACGCAGAGTCCTGTTGAGTGTGCGGTTGCGTAAAGACTCCCCCAGGGAGTTCAGGTGTACCCAAAGGCTTCCGCTGAGAGCACTTTTTGATGGCAGAAAGTGGCACCGTACGTGTTTTTTCGGGTCTAACTCGGGTTCAGCTTCTTGTTGCGGTTAGGGTTATGTTTAGGGTTGTTAGGAAAGAGCGAAGACGCAGAGTCCTGTTGAGTGTGGGGTTGCGTAAAGGCTCCCCCAGGGAGTTCACGTGTACCCAAAGGCTTCCGCTGAGAGCACTTTTTGATGGCAGAAAGTGGCACCGTACGTGTTTTTTCGGGTCTAACTCGGGTTCAGCTTCTTGTTGCGGTTAGGGTTATGTTTAGGGTTGTTAGGAAAGAGTGAAGACGCAGAGTCCTGTTGAGTGTGGGGTTGCGTAAAGGCTCCCCCAGGGAGTTCAGGTGTACCCAAAGGCTTCCGCTGAGAGCACTTTTTGATGGCAGAAAGTGGCACCGTACATGTTTTTTCGAGTCTAACTCGGGTTCAGCTTCTTGTTGCGGTTAGGGTTATGTTTAGGGTTGTTAGGAAAGAGTGAAGACGCAGAGTCCTGTTGAGTGTGGGGTTGCGTAAAGGCTCCCCCAGGGAGTTCAGGTGTACCCAAAGGCTTCCGCTGAGAGCACTTTTTGATGGCAGAAAGTGGCACCGTACGTGTTTTTTCGGGTCTAACTCGGGTTCAGCTTCTTGTTGCGGTTAGGGTTATGTTTAGGGTTGTTAGGAAAGAGTGAAGACGCAGAGTCCTGTTGAGTGTGGGGTTGCGTAAAGGCTCCCCCAGGGAGTTCAGGTGTACCCAAAGGCTTCCGCTGAGAGCACTTTTTGATGGCAGAAAGTGGCACCGTACGTGTTTTTTCGGGTCTAACTCGGGTTCAGCTTCTTGTTGCGGTTAGGGTTATGTTTAGGGTTGTTAGGAAAGAGCGAAGACGCAGAGTCCTGTTGAGTGTGGGGTTGCGTAAAGGCTCCCCCAGGGAGTTCAGGTGTACCCAAAGGCTTCCGCTGAGAGCACTTTTTGATGGCAGAAAGTGGCACCGTACGTGTTTTTTCGGGTCTAACTCGGGTTCAGCTTCTTGTTGCGGTTAGGGTTATGTTTAGGGTTGTTAGGAAAGAGTGAAGACGCAGAGTCCTGTTGAGTGTGGGGTTGCGTAAAGGCTCCCCCAGGGAGTTCAGGTGTACCCAAAGGCTTCCGCTGAGATCACTTTTTGATGGCAGAAAGTGGCACCGTACGTGTTTTTTCGGGTCTAACTCGGGTTCAGCTTCTTGTTGAGGTTAGGGTTATGTTTAGGGTTGTTAGGAAAGAGTGAAGACGCAGAGTCCTGTTGAGTGTGGGGTTGCGTAAAGGATCCCCCAGGGAGTTCAGGTGTACCCAAAGGCTTCCGCTGAGAGCACTTTTTGATGGCAGAAAGTGGCACCGTACGTGTTTTTTCGGGTCTAACTCGGGTTCAGCTTCTTGTTGCGGTTAGGGTTATGTTTAGGGTTGTTAGGAAAGAGTGAAGACGCAGAGTCCTGTTGAGTGTGGGGTTGCGTAAAGGCTCCCCCAGGGAGTTCAGGTGTACCCAAAGGCTTCCGCTGAGAGCACTTTTTGATGGCAGAAAGTGGCACCGTACGTGTTTTTTCGGGTCTAACTCGGGTTCAGCTTCTTGTTGCGGTTAGGGTTATGTTTAGGGTTGTTAGGAAAGAGTGAAGACGCAGAGTCCTGTTGAGTGTGGGGTTGCGTAAAGGCTCCCCCAGGGAGTTCAGGTGTACCCAAAGGCTTCCGCTGAGAGCACTTTTTGATGGCAGAAAGTGGCACCGTACGTGTTTTTTCGGGTCTAACTCGGGTTCAGCTTCTTGTTGCGGTTAGGGTTATGTTTAGGGTTGTTAGGAAAGAGTGAAGACGCAGAGTCCTGTTGAGTGTGGGGTTGCGTAAAGGCTCCCCCAGGGAGTTCAGGTGTACCCAAAGGCTTCCGCTGAGATCACTTTTTGATGGCAGAAAGTGGCACCGTACGTGTTTTTTCGGGTCTAACTCGGGTTCAGCTTCTTGTTGAGGTTAGGGTTATGTTTAGGGTTGTTAGGAAAGAGTGAAGACGCAGAGTCCTGTTGAGTGTGGGGTTGCGTAAAGGATCCCCCAGGGAGTTCAGGTGTACCCAAAGGCTTCCGCTGAGAGCACTTTTTGATGGCAGAAAGTGGCACCGTACGTGTTTTTTCGGGTCTAACTCGGGTTCAGCTTCTTGTTGCGGTTAGGGTTATGTTTAGGGTTGTTAGGAAAGAGTGAAGACGCAGAGTCCTGTTGAGTGTGGGGTTGCGTAAAGGCTCCCCCAGGGAGTTCAGGTGTACCCAAAGGCTTCCGCTGAGAGCACTTTTTGATGGCAGAAAGTGGCACCGTACGTGTTTTTTCGGGTCTAACTCGGGTTCAGCTTCTTGTTGCGGTTAGGGTTATGTTTAGGGTTGTTAGGAAAGAGTGAAGACGCAGAGTCCTGTTGAGTGTGGGGTTGCGTAAAGGCTCCCCCAGGGAGTTCAGGTGTACCCAAAGGCTTCCGCTGAGAGCACTTTTTGATGGCAGAAAGTGGCACCGTACGTGTTTTTTCGGGTCTAACTCGGGTTCAGCTTCTTGTTGCGGTTAGGGTTATGTTTAGGGTTGTTAGGAAAGAGTGAAGACGCAGAGTCCTGTTGAGTGTGGGGTTGCGTAAAGGCTCCCCCAGGGAGTTCAGGTGTACCCAAAGGCTTCCGCTGAGAGCACTTTTTGATGGCAGAAAGTGGCACCGTACGTGTTTTTTCGGGTCTAACTCGGGTTGAGCTTCTTGTTGCGGTTAGGGTTATGTTTAGGGTTGTTAGGAAAGAGTGAAGACGCAGAGTCCTGTTGAGTGTGGGGTTGCGTAAAGGCTCCGCCAGGGAGTTCAGGTGTACCCAAAGGCTTCCGCTCAGAGCACTTTTTGATGGCAGAAAGTGGCACCGTACGTGTTTTTTCGGGTCTAACTCGGGTTCAGCTTCTTGTTGCGGTTAGGGTTATGTTTAGGGTTGTTAGGAAAGAGTGAAGACGCAGAGTCCTGTTGAGTGTGGGGTTGCGTAAAGGCTCCCCCAGGGAGTTCAGGTGTACCCAAAGGCTTCCGCTGAGAGCACTTTTGGATGGCAGAAAGTGGCACCGTACGTGTTTTTTCGGGTCTAACTCGGGTTCAGCTTCTTGTTGCGGTTAGGGTTATGTTTAGGGTTGTTAGGAAAGAGTGAAGACGCAGAGTCCTGTTGAGTGTGGGGTTGCGTAAAGGCTCCCCCAGGGAGTTCACGTGTACCCAAAGGCTTCCGCTGAGAGCACTTTTTGATGGCAGAAAGTGGCACCGTACGTGTTTTTTCGGGTCTAACTCGGGTTGAGCTTCTTGTTGCGGTTAGGGTTATGTTTAGGGTTGTTAGGAAAGAGTGAAGACGCAGAGTCCTGTTGAGTGTGGGGTTGCGTAAAGGCTCCCCCAGGGAGTTCAGGTGTACCCAAAGGCTTCCGCTGAGAGCACTTTTTGATGGCAGAAAGTGGCACCGTACGTGTTTTTTCGGGTCTAACTCGGGTTCAGCTTCTTGTTGCGGTTAGGGTTCTGTTTAGGGTTGTTAGGAAAGAGCGAAGACGCAGAGTCCTGTTGAGTGTGGGGTTGCGTAAAGGCTCCCCCAGGGAGTTCAGGTGTACCCAAAGGCTTCCGCTGAGAGCACTTTTTGATGGCAGAAAGTGGCACCGTACGTGTTTTTTCGGGTCTAACTCGGGTTGAGCTTCTTGTTGCGGTTAGGGTTATGTTTAGGGTTGTTAGGAAAGAGTGAAGACGCAGAGTCCTGTTGAGTGTGGGGTTGCGTAAAGGCTCCCCCAGGGAGTTCAGGTGTACCCAAAGGCTTCCGCTGAGAGCACTTTTTGATGGCAGAAAGTGGCACCGTACGTGTTTTTTCGGGTCTAACTCGGGTTCAGCTTCTTGTTGCGGTTAGGGTTATGTTTAGGGTTGTTAGGAAAGAGTGAAGACGCAGAGTCCTGTTGAGTGTGGGGTTGCGTAAAGGCTCCCCCAGGGAGTTCAGGTGTACCCAAAGGCTTCCGCTGAGAGCACTTTTTGATGGCAGAAAGTGGCACCGTACGTGTTTTTTCGGGTCTAACTCGGGTTCAGCTTCTTGTTGCGGTTAGGGTTATGTTTAGGGTTGTTAGGAAAGAGTGAAGACGCAGAGTCCTGTTGAGTGTGGGGTTGCATAAAGGCTCCCCCAGGGAGTTCAGGTGTACCCAAAGGCTTCCGCTGAGAGCACTTTTTGATGGCAGAAAGTGGCACCGTACGTGTTTTTTCGGGTCTAACTCGGGTTCAGCTTCTTGTTGCGGTTAGGGTTATGTTTAGGGTTGTTAGGAAAGAGTGAAGACGCAGAGTCCTGTTGAGTGTGGGGTTGCGTAAAGGCTCCCCCAGGGAGTTCAGGTGTACCCAAAGGCTTCCGCTGAGAGCACTTTTTGATGGCAGAAAGTGGCACCGTACGTGTTTTTTCGGGTCTAACTCGGGTTCAGCTTCTTGTTGCGGTTAGGGTTATGTTTAGGGTTGTTAGGAAAGAGTGAAGACGCAGAGTCCTGTTGAGTGTGGGGTTGCGTAAAGGCTCCCCCAGGGAGTTCAGGTGTACCCAAAGGCTTCCGCTGAGAGCACTTTTTGATGGCAGAAAGTGGCACCGTACGTGTTTTTTCGGGTCTAACTCGGGTTGAGCTTCTTGTTGCGGTTAGGGTTATGTTTAGGGTTGTTAGGAAAGAGTGAAGACGCAGAGTCCTGTTGAGTGTGGGGTTGCGTAAAGACTCCCCCAGGGAGTTCACGTGTACCCAAAGGCTTCCGCTGAGAGCACTTTTTGATGGCAGAAAGTGGCACCGTACGTGTTTTTTCGGGTCTAACTCGGGTTGAGCTTCTTGTTGCGGTTAGGGTTATGTTTAGGGTTGTTAGGAAAGAGTGAAGACGCAGAGTCCTGTTGAGTGTGGGGTTGCGTAAAGGCTCCCCCAGGGAGTTCAGGTGTACCCAAAGGCTTCCGCTGAGAGCACTTTTTGATGGCAGAAAGTGGCACCGTACGTGTTTTTTCGGGTCTAACTCGGGTTCAGCTTCTTGTTGCGGTTAGGGTTATGTTTAGGGTTGTTAGGAAAGAGTGAAGACGCAGAGTCCTGTTGAGTGTGGGGTTGCGTAAAGGCTCCCCCAGGGAGTTCAGGTGTACCCAAAGGCTTCCGCTGAGAGCACTTTTTGATGGCAGAAAGTGGCACCGTACGTGTTTTTTCGGGTCTAACTCGGGTTGAGCTTCTTGTTGCGGTTAGGGTTATGTTTAGGGTTGTTAGGAAAGAGTGAAGACGCAGAGTCCTGTTGAGTGTGGGGTTGCGTAAAGGCTCCCCCAGGGAGTTCAGGTGTACCCAAAGGCTTCCGCTGAGAGCACTTTTTGATGGCAGAAAGTGGCACCGTACGTGTTTTTTCGGGTCTAACTCGGGTTCAGCTTCTTGTTGCGGTTAGGGTTATGTTTAGGGTTGTTAGGAAAGAGTGAAGACGCAGAGTCCTGTTGAGTGTGGGGTTGTGTAAAGGCTCCCCCAGGGAGTTCAGGTGTACCCAAAGGCTTCCGCTGAGAGCACTTTTTGATGGCAGAAAGATGCACCGTACGTGTTTTTTCGGGTCTAACTCGGGTTGAGCTTCTTGTTCCTGTTAGGGTTATGTTTAGGGTTGTTAGGAAAGAGTGAAGACGCAGAGTCCTGTTGAGTGTGGGGTTGCGTAAAGGCTCCCCCAGGGAGTTCAGGTGTACCCAAAGGCTTCCGCTGAGAGCACTTTTTGATGGCAGAAAGTGGCACCGTACGTGTTTTTTCGGGTCTAACTCGGGTTCAGCTTCTTGTTGCGGTTAGGGTTATGTTTAGGGTTGTTAGGAAAGAGTGAAGACGCAGAGTCCTGTTGAGTGTGGGGTTGCGTAAAGGCTCCCCCAGGGAGTTCACGTGTACCCAAAGGCTTCCGCTGAGAGCACTTTTTGATGGCAGAAAGTGGCACCGTACGTGTTTTTTCGGGTCTAACTCGGGTTCAGCTTCTTGTTGCGGTTAGGGTTATGTTTAGGGTTGTTAGGAAAGAGTGAAGACGCAGAGTCCTGTTGAGTGTGAGGTTGCGTAAAGGCTCCCCCAGGGAGTTCAGGTGTACCCAAAGGCTTCCGCTGAGAGCACTTTTTGATGGCAGAAAGTGGCACCGTACGTGTTTTTTCGGGTCTAACTCGGGTTCAGCTTCTTGTTGCGGTTAGGGTTATGTTTAGGGTTGTTAGGAAAGAGTGAAGACGCAGAGTCCTGTTGAGTGTGCGGTTGCGTAAAGGCTCCCCCAGGGAGTTCAGGTGTACCCAAAGGCTTCCGCTGAGAGCACTTTTGGATGGCAGAAAGTGGCACCGTACGTGTTTTTTCGGGTCTAACTCGGGTTCAGCTTCTTGTTGCGGTTAGGGTTATGTTTAGGGTTGTTAGGAAAGAGCGAAGACGCAGAGTCCTGTTGAGTGTGGGGTTGCGTAAAGGCTCCCCCAGGGAGTTCAGGTGTACCCAAAGGCTTCCGCTGAGAGCACTTTTTGATGGCAGAAAGTGGCACCGTACGTGTTTTTTCGGGTCTAACTCGGGTTCAGCTTCTTGTTGCGGTTAGGGTTATGTTTAGGGTTGTTAGGAAAGAGTGAAGACGCAGAGTCCTGTTGAGTGTGGGGTTGCGTAAAGGCTCCCCCAGGGAGTTCAGGTGTACCCAAAGGCTTCCACTGAGAGCACTTTTTGATGGCAGAAAGTGGCACCGTACGTGTTTTTTCGGGTCTAACTCGGGTTCAGCTTCTTGTTGCGGTTAGGGTTATGTTTAGGGTTGTTAGGAAAGAGTGAAGACGCAGAGTCCTGTTGAGTGTGAGGTTGCGTAAAGGCTCCCCCAGGGAGTTCAGGTGTACCCAAAGGCTTCCGCTGAGAGCACTTTTTGATGGCAGAAAGTGGCACCGTACGTGTTTTTTCGGGTCTAACTCGGGTTCAGCTTCTTGTTGCGGTTAGGGTTATGTTTAGGGTTGTTAGGAAAGAGTGAAGACGCAGAGTCCTGTTGAGTGTGCGGTTGCGTAAAGGCTCCCCCAGGGAGTTCAGGTGTACCCAAAGGCTTCCGCTGAGAGCACTTTTGGATGGCAGAAAGTGGCACCGTACGTGTTTTTTCGGGTCTAACTCGGGTTCAGCTTCTTGTTGCGGTTAGGGTTATGTTTAGGGTTGTTAGGAAAGAGCGAAGGCGCAGAGTCCTGTTGAGTGTGGGGTTGCGTAAAGGCTCCCCCAGGGAGTTCACGTGTACCCAAAGGCTTCCGCTGAGAGCACTTTTTGATGGCAGAAAGTGGCACCGTACGTGTTTTTTCGGGTCTAACTCGGGTTCAGCTTCTTGTTGCGGTTAGGGTTATGTTTAGGGTTGTTAGGAAAGAGTGAAGACGCAGAGTCCTGTTGAGTGTGGGGTTGCGTAAAGGCTCCCCCAGGGAGTTCAGGTGTACCCAAAGGCTTCCGCTGAGAGCACTTTTTGATGGCAGAAAGTGGCACCGTACGTGTTTTTTCGGGTCTAACTCGGGTTCAGCTTCTTGTTGCGGTTAGGGTTATGTTTAGGGTTGTTAGGAAAGAGTGAAGACGCAGAGTCCTGTTGAGTGTGGGGTTGCGTAAAGGCTCCCCCAGGGAGTTCAGGTGTACCCAAAGGCTTCCGCTGAGAGCACTTTTTGATGGCAGAAAGTGGCACCGTACGTGTTTTTTCGGGTCTAACTCGGGTTCAGCTTCTTGTTGCGGTTAGGGTTCTGTTTAGGGTTGTTAGGAAAGAGTGAAGACGTAGAGTCCTGTTGAGTGTGGGGTTGCGTAAAGGCTCCCCCAGGGAGTTCAGGTGTACCCAAAGGCTTCCGCTGAGAGCACTTTTTGATGGCAGAAAGTGGCACCGTACGTGTTTTTTCGGGTCTAACTCGGGTTCAGCTTCTTGTTGCGGTTAGGGTTATATTTAGGGTTGTTAGGAAAGAGCGAAGACGCAGAGTCCTGTTGAGTGTGGGGTTGCGTAAAGGCTCCCCCAGGGAGTTCAGGTGTACCCAAAGGCTTCCGCTGAGAGCACTTTTGGATGGCAGAAAGTGGCACCGTACGTGTTTTTTCGGGTCTAACTCGGGTTCAGCTTCTTGTTGCGGTTAGGGTTATGTTTAGGGTTGTTAGGAAAGAGTGAAGACGCAGAGTCCTGTTGAGTGTGGGGTTGCGTAAAGGCTCCCCCAGGGAGTTCAGGTGTACCCAAAGGCTTCCGCTGAGAGCACTTTTTGATGGCAGAAAGTGGCACCGTACGTGTTTTTTCGGGTCTAACTCGGGTTGAGCTTCTTGTTGCGGTTAGGGTTATGTTTAGGGTTGTTAGGAAAGAGTGAAGACGCAGAGTCCTGTTGAGTGTGGGGTTGCGTAAAGGCTCCCCCAGGGAGTTCAGGTGTACCCAAAGGCTTCCGCTGAGAGCACTTTTTGATGGCAGAAAGTGGCACCGTACGTGTTTTTTCGGGTCTAACTCGGGTTCAGCTTCTTGTTGCGGTTAGGGTTATGTTTAGGGTTGTTAGGAAAGAGTGAAGACGCAGAGTCCTGTTGAGTGTGGGGTTGCGTAAAGGCTCCCCCAGGGAGTTCACGTGTACCCAAAGGCTTCCGCTGAGAGCACTTTTTGATGGCAGAAAGTGGCACCGTACGTGTTTTTTCGGGTCTAACTCGGGTTCAGCTTCTTGTTGCGGTTAGGGTTATGTTTAGGGTTGTTAGGAAAGAGTGAAGACGCAGAGTCCTGTTGAGTGTGGGGTTGCGTAAAGGCTCCCCCAGGGAGTTCAGGTGTACCCAAAGGCTTCCGCTGAGAGCACTTTTTGATGGCAGAAAGTGGCACCGTACGTGTTTTTTCGGGTCTAACTCGGGTTCAGCTTCTTGTTGCGGTTAGGGTTATGTTCAGGGTTGTTAGGAAAGAGTGAAGACGCAGAGTCCTGTTGAGTGTGGGGTTGCGTAAAGGCTCCCCCAGGGAGTTCAGGTGTACCCAAAGGCTTCCGCTGAGAGCACTTTTTGATGGCAGAAAGTGGCACCGTACGTGTTTTTTCGGGTCTAACTCGGGTTCAGCTTCTTGTTGCGGTTAGGGTTATGTTCAGGGTTGTTAGGAAAGAGTGAAGACGCAGAGTCCTGTTGAGTGTGGGGTTGCGTAAAGGCTCCCCCAGGGAGTTCAGGTGTACCCAAAGGCTTCCGCTGAGAGCACTTTTTGATGGCAGAAAGTGGCACCGTACGTGTTTTTTCGGGTCTAACTCGGGTTCAGCTTCTTGTTGCGGTTAGGGTTATGTTTAGGGTTGTTAGGAAAGAGTGAAGACGCAGAGTCCTGTTGAGTGTGGGGTTGCGTAAAGGCTCCCCCAGGGAGTTCAGGTGTACCCAAAGGCTTCCGCTGAGAGCACTTTTTGATGGCAGAAAGTGGCACCGTACGTGTTTTTTCGGGTCTAACTCGGGTTCAGCTTCTTGTTGCGGTTAGGGTTATGTTTAGGGTTGTTAGGAAAGAGCGAAGACGCAGAGTCCTGTTGAGTGTGGGGTTGCGTAAAGGCTCCCCCAGGGAGTTCAGGTGTACCCAAAGGCTTCCGCTGAGAGCACTTTTGGATGGCAGAAAGTGGCACCGTACGTGTTTTTTCGGGTCTAACTCGGGTTCAGCTTCTTGTTGCGGTTAGGGTTATGTTTAGGGTTGTTAGGAAAGAGTGAAGACGCAGAGTCCTGTTGAGTGTGGGGTTGCGTAAAGGCTCCCCCAGGGAGTTCAGGTGTACCCAAAGGCTTCCGCTGAGAGCACTTTTTG